>NC_134568.1:182145761-182280794 GCF_050947875.1 Dermacentor variabilis
TTTGTTTATCAGTTTTGACAGCTCAACGAATTCTATCTTATCTCTTGAGTTGGACACTTTCGTTCTTTGTCGTTTCTTAATTAGGTGCTTTGTTACTTGGGAGAGCTTGCCGACCTGTTGCCTTGGTGCCTCGCCTCGCACTTCAATTGCTGCCTCTGAAACCAGCCTCGTTACGGTTTCATTCATTACCTCTATGTCATCATCATAATCTCTCTGTTTTAAGGCTGCATATTAGTTTGCAAGTAACAGCCCAAATTTGTCTCCTTTTACCCTTACTGCCTATAAGTTGACCTGTTTTTTCTTGACCAATTTTACTCTTTCTCTGTTGAATTGTAAAGGTCAATATGTTATTACTAGCCTTGAAAATACTCACGGGCATGAAACCATATGTTTGTGTTTTCGCAAACACTTAGTAAACGCAAGCGCATACCGGTTATAGTGTAGGTGACTGCAACAACGGCACGTGCAAATGGCCTGACAAAAGTCATTCCAAAATAACATTCGGGGGGAGTGACAGAGGAGGTGGCGTAGAAAGTTCAGCCAAGGGCGAGGAACGTAAATTCCTTATCCATCAGATGCACTGACGGAGCACTCAATACAAAGGTTAGTACGAGCGTGAATGTGGCCTGCCTCGATGATTTCCGTTACGAGCCTACCTTTGGATCTGCTTTTAAAGGGGCTTACAGCCACAATCCATGCAGTGCGCTGAGTTACTCAGGGCCTTTAGAAATGAAGAATGTTCTCGTATCCTGCCATTTGTAAACTATCCTGTTAATGTAAACTATCCCACAGTCGACTGGTATCTTATATACCACTTCGGTAGCACAGAAGGCTAGCGGTTTCGTGTTTCTTTCCACAGGTCTTGTTCTTTTTGTGGACGTTTTGCAAAGGCACACAACCGAGAAAGCTTGAGAGGAGTTATGAAGACGAGGTCGACGCCGTGTTTTTCCCGACTCTTTTTAGGTTGTGTGAAATCGTTTCGTCTCTGAAAATATACTTAGTTGCAAGTGAGCCTCTTTCCTCTCCCCGTCTCCTTTTTCCGCAACGCTTCTGCGCTCCCGTTTGCAAAAATGATGTCAAACCAACTAGCCCAACAGCTTACTATTCCATTAGAGAAACCGAGGTCAGTGTCTAATCGCTCTACCTGCAGATGAGTGCAATCATCAAGGGCCCGCGGCACTGCGTTAACGCCGCAGCACGGGAAGGTACAGGCTCTGTAAAAGCCAGTATGTCGTTACTAGCCTTGAGAATGCTCACGGGCATGAAGCCATATATTTGTGTTTTCGCAAACAGTTAGTAAACGCAAGCGCATACCGGTAACAGACGTTAGTTGTTTTTCAAACGCTCCTGTTTTCAACAAATTAATTCTGTGCAGTAAGAAACAAACTTTAGTGCATTTCGAAATGTAAACTAAATAAAAAATGGCCATATAATATAACAATTTACAAAAATCGTAACATAGAGGGGTGATCACGCTTGTCTAGAGCCTCGAGCATGCAGCGTACGGCGGAGTAAATGAACTGAACTTTAAGCGTAGCTGTTTGACTAAGGACAAAGTACTTGTGCCTGAACGGGTTTCACGTTTTGCCACTTGCGTTTCGCGTTGTTGCTTTGTAACTCGGTACCTCCCTTAAAATTTGTTTTTTCTTTGCGCAGAGCTCGGCTCGGTCGCTGTAGATAAGTGGGATCCCCTCTGTACGCAGTTCAGTGCCATGCAAATGTACTGCGAACTTTGTAACTGGTTGCAGTGCCTCAGGTCGTTACGCCTGTCTTGAAGTACATTTCAAAGATACGTTAGCAGTCAACACTCGCTACGGCACGGTTTGAGCGCTGCGGCACGCTGCATATGTGATTGCCATTCCCTTTTTTCCTCATCGGCGCGTCCATGCACACCGCCAGACCGAACCGCCGAAGTGCGTCGCAGATTTCTATCCCCGGGTGGCTGCTTCGGATGAGGCCCGCGTGGCGCCGCCTGCGTCGCTGGAATGACCGAATACGCGACGGATGTGCCAGCGACGGTGGCGGCGACGCAGTGCATGCGTGACGCTGGCTGAAGAAATTGCCCGTAATTTGAATTCTAGTTAAGCAAACGAAACCAAATCGTCATAGGTTCTGAATTTTTTGACAAGTTTCTATTATGTAATTATATAGTCCGAGTTTTGTTGTTGAGGTATAGAGATCACAAGTATCAAGAAAGAAAAAGTGAAATTGGAAAAGGTGGCAGCAAGTAGATAGATTCAGATGCATATTGACAAGAAGCAAAAACGAAGGAGAAAGTTCACAGGAAGTCATCCAAAGGAGGAGAAGCCTTATTCAAAGGCCAGTGAACAACAATTTAAATATAGTAAGGCGCCGATGCTAAGGCATTACAGTCGTTAAAGTGCAGCATGATGACCTATCAAACAAACCTTACAAAGTCGAAAGGATTTTGCTGGCTTTCGAGTCTGCATTACAGTGAGTTAAGAATCATACATTAATCTTCTTGACGCGAGTGTAAAAGGGAAAGTGCGTACTATAGTGAGGATATTATATTGAAAGGTGGATGGTAGTTTTACCGGATATACTTCTCCAGGGTTGCCAATATGTAAGGAACTGTTGTGATGATTCGAGAATTTGTTTAGTTGTAGCGTAACGTTATATTGCGACGTGTTCTTTATTGATGATGAAGAGTTCCAGTGTGATCCAGGAAAGCAGCGAAGAAACGAAATTACTTTTTAGCACTTTCACATTTCACGCTTGTATCTGTTTAGAAAACGACGTGTTATAACTGTGGTTTGGGGTCCGGTGTCTAAAGTCAATTAAACTGTACTTAAGGCTACACGCGTGCTATTACGCATCAAATCGCATCATCTCACATGTAAAAACTTTAACACGGTAACTTATTAGCTGCAAGGGCTCTATTGGGCCACCGATCGTTGCCGCCAATTCAAATTATACACTTTCCCTCCCTCCGCCAACAATAGAAATAAGAAACTTTCTGTACGCCTTCTCAGGAATTCATTTTTAATTATCGCAACACGATGTGGCTGCCAGGAACACATTGGACTTGCTAGGTGTAAGTAGTATACACCCCATATTATCAAGTCAGGGCCGTACTTCAGCGCGAAACCATTTGTAGAAAATATCACGGCCACGCTGTCCAACAAGCATAGTTGAGCTAGGCCTGCTAACTTTTCGGAAATCTTCAGTTCTGCCAAATTCAATGGTATTCGCAGTCTTACCGCATTTGAAAACAAATTGATACGAGACAGTGCAGAAAAAAGTCGCAGTTTCGCCCGAAAGGCGAAACATCGATTGCCATAGCAAATTCATTGATATACGAAGCAAGGATAGTGCTTTATCGTCTGTATGAACTTGGAAACATTCGCTTACTAACTAAATTAACAAGTATGGTGTCAACAAGCATAGGCAAACATGAACACATCACGCTTGATTACTGCGGATGCTCGCTGTCAAAATGCTGGCGTGAGGAAGCGTGGTAACAGCAGCGAGCGAAGTGACCTTCGTGCTGTCTATCGCTTCAACGCTGTCTCCCCGCTTTCCTTCCTTGCGCGCGCTCGATTGCGTCGCGATCATCGGTTCCCCTCGCGCCCGGTCGCGCAATACGCATTGGCTGCCGGAGTACAACGCCCGCCGCCCTACCCACCCTCGCCCTGGGGCTTTGGCGCAACAGAAGGCGCGTCTTCTCTCCGCTTTCTTTCCTTGCGCGCGCCAGATTAAGAAGAAATTGTCAGCTCCCCTTGCGCGCTTTCACTAACACATACAGCATACGGCGAGCGGCATTATCGCCCTTGAACTTTATACGGAACATCACGGCGACGACGGCAGCAAAATTGCGCCTTGAGTGTCGATAGGATTGCTATCGCAATAAAAGAAAAGCACGAGCTCCTATACTTCCGAGATAACACAAATTTTGTATAAATAAAAAAAATGTCTACCAAAATTCGCATTTTCAATACGAAGAGTGCATGCTTCCGGTATATAACTGGCTGCACAGTTGCCTCACGTCCATAAGACGTGCCCTTCGAGAGCGCCGGGCCTCTCGCGTGATGATCGTCAGCGGTGCTCTGAATTCAAGACACGCGCCTTGCGAAATAACCTGCAAAGAACAGGAAGCACCCAGAGCCCTCGGGTACGATCGAATGTGCTGTTCCACGTCGGAGGATTGCAATCTTGTCATGTCATCCATTTCTATATTGAATGGCTAGGGTCGCTGCCCCACCAAGCACGGGCGAATGCGAACTGTTGTGGAGAAACGTCCTCGGTGACTGCTCTGGGCACACAAAAAAAACTACTTAAAGTCTCCTTTTTTCAATCAGCTTCTTTCATATGCTCTTCTTGCTCTCTCGGGTCACTACATACCTTGTAGCCTTGCTATTGCTTGGCCAGTCTGAGTGCGATTCCGGCTTTTATGTTATAACTGGAAAACATGGGGTCTTGCTCTACTTTTTACGCCGTGTCCAAACCGGTGGGGTGCACTCTTCATTGCAGCCACCTACATTTCAACTCGGCAAGGCAGCCAAGCGCTCTTACTAGGCTTACTTGCTTATCTCATTACTTACCTCGTTTGACTGCATGAACGTAATAACAGGGCCTACGCTCATTAGTTCCATTTCTGAAACGCTTCTGCACTTGCGTATAACGAATTACAAAAAACAGCAACATTGCATCAGGCTCCATTACCGCAGAGATGAGGGATCATTTGCCTCTATTTATGTTTCGCGAACAAAGCGAATTACAAAGAAATGGAAGTAATTACCCCTACACATTTATTATTCAAGATATGAACACAAGAACACTGGATATTCTTGGTCATAAAATAGAAAACATAGGTTGGATATCATTATTTCATTACACAGTGGTGACGAGTCGTAGGTAATCTTTATGGATTTTTTTATAGACGCATATGACAACTCGTTTAGAGCTAGAACGATAAGTAAGCCGAAGAGAATCAGGTAGCCATCGCTTACACTTGAATGCTTGGACTTAATCAAGAAAAAGAATTCAATGTCTTCAAAGGTGATGCATACACGAGATGCCACTCATTTTGCCTGATTTTAAACAATTATAAATTTGCTTGCAAAATTTTCCTGTAGTTTGAAAAGTGCGTGCTACGAAAGCTCGTTTTTACAATGTGTTGGTCGAGGGGAAGATTTACGGCGACAACGTAACAAGCTCTTCAATCACAGCAATAGACTCGATGAACTGCAGCTTGCAGTATATAATAGGCTTATGAAGGGCCTGGAACAGGCGGCCCGATTTAATACCTAATGTGCTAATTTTGTATCAAACGTCCACAACAATGCAGCGATGAACTTTTAACCGAACCTAACAGTCCCTCAGCATTTTTTTTCGACTACGCCCTAGCAAACTCATTGCGTATTCTCAAGCCTAAAGAATAGTAAAGCGTGAGATATTGGCGGACTGGTATAGTATTGGTATGGCCAATCAAGTGTGCCCTTGAACTTCATGTCGATGTGCTTAACCAGGTATATAACATCTATCTTTCTACGGACATCTTTCCCGAAAAAAAGGCAACACGTGAATGTAACAGTTTTTTATAAGAATGGAGGAAACAGCGATTTTTCAAATTATCGACATGCTTCCGTTGTCCCCGTTTTTTCTAGAGGTTTGGAAAAAAATAATTGTTAAAATAGCAACCTCGTTGTGCGAAAAACACTCTCTTATATCGCCGCAACAGTTCGGTTTCGCCAGCGTATGCCCACACAACTCGCTTCGACGCAGAAATAAATATTATTACAGGATTCTGAGGAAAAAAAAATGTACGCTAGCCGTCTCTGTGGACTTCTACAAAGCTTTCGATACAATAAGTCATCAAAACTTGTTTGCTAAATTGCAATCATTATGTGTTTGGTGGGCTATCTCTTTCTCTTGTACAATAATAATTACAGTATAGGAAACAGGCAGTAGCAGTCACAAATCAGTATTCCTTTCTACGAGATATTGCTGCAGGAGTCCGCGAAGGGAGCATATTAGGACGATATTATTTAACATATATATGAATGATCTTGTAAAAAATCAGTAAAACAAGCACACTTCATTATTCTTGCTGATGACTCAAACATATTTGTCCCAGCCCGCGATCTGCATGAGCTCTCGCTTAGCAAACACAACACTTAAAAAATGCACACATCGGGGGGAAGAAGAAAAGGCCGAGGAGTGCGGACGTTTTCATGTCGGCTCCGGGTTTCTCAAAAGTTTTCGCAGATTTTTTCGGTGATTCGCTACCTAAAGTTTTCACCAAACGATTTGTGAGGTTGCTCGGACTCTGTGGACACCTCATTTTGACGTGGGACTTTCCATTTTCCTGGGGACCGCACCTTTTGTCCAACCGCCACGTTGCCGCCGCGCTAAGCCTAGCTCGCCGGTTGTTGGGCCTCCGACTGCGCCGGCTGCGTCTCGGCGGCGTGTCGCGCCTTGGCGCGCGCCGTTCACATCTCCCACCAGTGTGAGCCCGCACCTCTGTCTTCGCTATGGATATCCAGGTCGCCGGCTAGGATATTTCGCCGGAAGAAGTGACCACCCAGTCTGGTTGCCTCACTGCCCGATCCCGCCGCTCAAAACCCGGCCCGGACAATTAGACCCCGACCGATGAATCAACTCAAGCCCCAAGTAACCGGCCACGCTCTCGGGCGAGGCCGACCGTTCAAGCTGAAGTTTTGAAGGCGAGCTGCATGCCACTGCTTCCGACGCAGGATATCAAGATTGTCATCCGCCCCAAGGGCGCCCTTCATATAGCCAAGATCGGCAGTCTAGTGGCGACCGCAGCCATTCTCCAAGCAGCCGAACTCACGGACGAAGAAAGCTTAGAAGACATGTATGTCCGAATACGCAACAAAACATCGTAGTCGTCAGCACACCTCACCCGGACTATGCAGACCGGTACGCTCGCATCCGCTCTATCCAAGTGAACGGCGTCACCCACGGAATGAATGCCTATGAAACTGCAGCTGAGCACACGGCGAAGGGGGTCATCCGTGGGATCCCACTCACGGAGACCCCCCAGCAGATCCACAACAAAATTGTCACTGCCTTAAATCCGACAGTCTTGGCAGCCAAGCGTATCGCCTCTACTGCAACAATGATCAAGGCTAAACCCCATGAGCGCGATTTTGTCGCGACGAGCGACGAGCGACGGCTTCGGACAACGGATCGGGCAGTCGCGTGAACAGATAGCTCGTTACTGCATATCTAGAATTCATCGCTCGTCGCCCGGAAGTGCTATGAGCGACTAGCCAATAGCGCCAAGCCGGAACTGGATGAACATAACTCAAGGACTTCCGATTGTCGCACGGAACGAGCAAACGATTGAATTCTTATACGTGCAAGGATAAGAACCTACTGCAAGACTTTCACAAATATTTTATGCTGCTTTTTACAGTAAAGCACATCAACTTAAGTTAATAAAGCACGCGTCACGCTAGCTCCGCACCTATATTGCTGCCCTCATACCGGCGACACTGGGAAGACGTCGCTCGAAGTCATCGCTCGCGTAGGCTACGACTTGTAGGCGACGAGCGAACGCGACAGCCATCTCCATCGCGTCGCTTGTCGCTGTCGCGCGCAAGATCGCTTGCATGGGGTTTATACTTGATTGCTTTTGACGGACTGGATGTGCCTTATCAAGTCCGCTACGGCTCCACGTTACTCCCATGTTCGCTATATTGGAAGCAAATTTACATTTGTTACCAGTGTGGCCGCCTCGGACACCGTATGAACGTTTGTCCCTACCCAAATAACAAGATATGCCATGGCTGCGGTGTCCGCAACCCCCCCGCCAACGACAACTGTAACCTTAAATGGTCCCACTGTGGTGGTCCCCATCTCACCGCGGACAAAAGCTGGGCCGCTCGTTATAAAACTCCGTACGTCCTCCGCAAGCGTATCGGGGAACGACGAGCAACCAGCAAAGCCACCTATCAACAAGCCGGCCCCTCCACCCTCGACACCAGAACCAGGCCGCGCTCCCGCACACCGTCAAGGGGGAGCCGTTCGCGCTCCAGATCTCCATCTCGATCCAGGCAACAAAGCTCAAGATCCCGGTCTGCATCGGCTTCAGGCATCACATCTACCAACAACAACAAGGTTAGCTTCGCAGAGGCCTTTAAGGGCACCTCGTGAGATGGTCGTAGCATCACCAACACACAAGCCACCTCCCCTCCTCTTTCACCAGATAATCCAGAAATAGCTCAGCTAAGCGCGAGAGCACCTTCCTACGCGATCTGCTAACTAAACTCACGCAGGAGGTTGGAGACATCAAACAATGCCAAACACCAGCCACTACACCTATCGCACAGAATGCCCCTGCCCCTAGTCAGGAGGCCCCCCAGACTTCCGCCCCCAAGAAGAGAGCCCAACAAGATGGAGCCACGGGCCAGGTCCGCTCTGAAGTTAAATACATCATCATCTCACTTCAAACAACTATTAGCACTTTCCAACATTCACTGGACTCCATCCAGCATGCCTTCATTGGTATTGTCCAACGAGTGACCAACCTGGAAACTCATATTCTCACGCCTCCTAGCCATGCCGCGCCCATCTGCGACCCTTCCGGGACGCCGATGGCGACATGCACCATCTCCCATCATGGCTCACACTAATCAAGGCACCCCCATTTGGCAGTGGAACTGCCGAGGCTTTACCAGAAACAACCGGTGCTCAATCAATACCTACGCCAACATACTCACCGCCCGGATGCTGTCATACTTCAAGAAACCAATAACACCCCCACCAAGCTCCACGGTTATCAAACCTTCCATACCACCCACCCTCTTCGCCGAGTCTCCACCCTAGTACGGCGTCCTATCCCCGTTATTAAACATGATCTCCATAGTCCTCACATCGAACATCTATTCCACAAATTAATTCCTAGTCGTAAAGAATGCATCTTCCTTCTGAACATTTACAACAGCGCCAAGGGCAAAGCAAAGTGTCGCTTCCTCACCCTCTTTAAGAAGGCTCTTCACGTAGCTGGAACGCACCCCCTACTCATCGGCGGCGATTTCAACCTCGTCCATACAGGCTGAGGCTACATTCGCACGGCAGCTGCAGCTCGCAACCACTGGCAAAATTACCACGACTTAGGCCTCACGCTTATCACAGATCCTTCCTTTACCACACGCCTCGGTACCTCCACTACCCGGGACACTACCCCGACTTCACCTTCATCAAACATATCAACAATGCACACTGGACCAATATCCAGCAAGACCTGGGCAGCGACTATTATATCCTTACTATCGCTTTACCCCAACTCGCTGCCGCCCCTGCCCCCACTAAAGAATTCACCATTACCGACTGGGATGTTTTTCGTAAGATGCGCATTGGTGCTACCTCAGCAGAAGGCATTGCGGACATTAACACCTGGATGCAAGCGCTACGCACTGACGTTCAAACGGCCACTCGGGTGGTAGCTACAGATGCCCCAGTTGAACACATGGATAGCCGCCTCGCCCGTCTTCTGGAGGCTAAGGCCTCCATCCCAGCTTGATGGAACGGGCAGCGCCTAAACCGCCGCCTCAGAAATAAGATCTCTAAACTCAACACAGCCATCGAGGAGCATTGTCAAACCCTCAGCCGGCAACAATGGACTGAGCTGTGTAACAGGGTGGATGGACAACTACATCGCCCATCCTCGTGCAAACTCCTCAACCATCTGCTTCACAATACCACCACCCGCACCACCCAACAGGATTGGCTGCAGAAACTCCTTTATACGGAGACCCTTAAGCAAGGTCCACAACAGGTGCTTGACTACCTCTGCACCAGATATATCTCCAGGGGGCTAGTCAATCCACACAGCAATTACATCGGTAATCCCAACCCTACACTAGACGTCGATTTCAGCGTATCTGAAATACATGCTGCTCTTCGCAAGCTTAACGGTCATTCTGCTCCAGGCCCAGACGGGTACACTAACAAAACTCTTCGCAATCTCCATGATGAGTCCGTATCCAATCTGACTGACTACATCAACGATTGCTGCCGCAATGGCGCCCTCCCAGCTGCCTGGAAGACTGCCAACTTTATCCTAATCCCAAAGCCTGGCAAACCATCTAACCTCAACAACCTAAGGCCTATCTCCCTCACTTTATGAGTAGGCAAGGTGATCGAACACGCCTTGTTAGCACGAAGCAACACTCACCTCGAAGAGGTGAGTGTTGCTTCGTGCACTCTCTCTCTCTCTCTATCCCCACACACTCTCTCTCTATCTCTCTCTATCAACACTCTCTCTATCCCCACTCCATCATTGGATTTCGTCCTCACCTTTCTACTCCAGACGCTATGTTGCAGCTCAAACATCAAGTGCTAGACGACCGTTCCCGTAACATGAAAGCCATCCTCGTACTCAACCTCACTCAAGCCTTTGACAGCATTTCCCATGCAGCTTTCCTTGACCAGGCCTCCCACCTCCACCTGGGAGAGCGAGCCCACAATTACATCCGTTACTTCCTCTGCAATCGCACGGCTACGCTTTCGGCCGTGGGTTTACGATCAGACCAGCTTCCCCTTGGCAGCAAAGGCACCCCACCAGGTTCAGTTATCTCTCCCATTCCATTTCACTTAGTCATGATTGGCGTTACCCAGCAACTACAAAGAGTCGGCAATATCAACCATACCATCTACGCCGACGACATCACCATCTGGGCGTACCGAGGCGGTGATGGTAAAGTGGAGTCAGCCCTCCAAACGGCGCTTGACACGGTTGAAACCTATCCCCAAGGAACCGAACTGCGCTGTTCGCCGGCTAAATCGGAGCTTCTTCTGTACAAGCCCATTCAGCGGGGTCGCCCTCCCAAGCACCAATCTGATCACCGACCCTGTTACGCCATCACCCCACGCCTTCAAGATGACAGTCCTATCCCACACGTCCCTAGTATCCGGGTCTTCGGTCTCATCATATTTACCAACGGCTCCAACGACTTGACTCTCAGCAAGATCTGTGCCCAATCTCAAAACACCCTACGTCTTGTTAAACGTATCTCTTACCGACGAGGGAGACTCAGAGAAGAAAGCCTTCTCCGCCTCGTGCAGTCCTTTGTCATATGTCATATTACCTACGTTGCTGCGTACCTCAAGTGGTACTGGGCTAAGCAAAACAAGTTCGACACCCTCATACGAGGGGCTACAAGCAAGCACTTGGCCTCCCGCATTACGCCAGCACTGAACTATTCAACCAGCTCGGAGTTCACAACACCCTTGACGAACTCATTGAGGCCCAACAACGCTCTCAGCTTGAACGCCTCACCCTTACTGAAATGGGACGCTTTATTCTATCCACGCTTGGCTTCACCTACCATCAGAAACAGGGCCCCAAACAACCGACCTCGACTGACATCCGTAGCAGCATCTACACAGACCCCATCCCTAGAAGCATGCGCCCTGAATATAACAGGGCCTGGCGCCAAGCTCGGGAGCTCTCATAAAAGCCCTTGCTCACGTACCTGGCGTCACATTTGTTAATGCAGCCCAATATTTCCATGGTACACGATTTGTGGCCGTGGCCACACGCCATGGAGTCCTATACCACGCCTCCAGCGTCACCACCCCCACTGCCGAGACGGCTCAAGAAGTGGCCATCGCCCTGGCCATTCTAGATCCCACGTGTGACACCATCGTGTGTGACTCTCGCTCTGCCATTGTTAACTTCAGCAAAGGCCGTATTTCTCCCCAAGCTCTTCGCATCCTTTGCCAGGCACCACACACTAAAGACAGCATGATCTCTCTGACATGGATTCCACACCCACTCCACTGCGCAAGGCCTAGTCATCCGCGCCGGAGTCACTGGAGACGATTGGACACCAGGAACAATCTGACAACTTATAACGACCTCGTTAAGGCCTTTTACCTCAGTCGCCGAACCTTCCCCTCAGCTCACCCCAGGTTCAGCCGGGCGCAGGCTTCGCAGCCCTGCGTCTGCTACAAACAAACACGTACCGTTCACCCGCCCGCCTCCACCTTATATTCCCAGACGTTTACACTACCCTCAACTGCCGGTGCTGTGGCATTCACCCGGTTACGCTTCCGCTTATGCTGTGGGACTGCCCAGCACAGTACACACACATTAACACCACGACCCTCTCGTCGAGGTTGCATGAGGCTCTGTGGAGGTCCGCCCTCGACGATCAAACCTGGGCGACCCAGCATGCCCGAGAGGCGGCGGTGAGCCAAGCCCTCGACGTCGCTTCATGGGCGGCTTAGGCCCGGCCACCATAAAGTGCTGGTTCTACAATAAATGTTTACCTCCTCCCCCGCGTATAGAAAATTAATTAGAAATTTATACCACAAAAAGAAAATATCAGTTTTCTTCAAACCTTTCCAAAAAACAATTAACCATTCATTGAATTTTATCTAGGGAGTGAACAAATAGCTCTTGTGACTCAGGGAGTGAACAAATAGCTCTTGTGACTCAGGTTAATCTTCACCGAACACTTAAGCCGGGTGCTCATGTACTGCATATGTCTATCGCGTACGTGGGGTGTGCTTTCTTGGTTTCGTCATGTTCTGGCGGACAAAATTAAATTATTGCTTTATAACGCTCTCTTTGCACCTCCCATTAATTAGTGTACTCTTATATGGGGAACTACTTCATGTAACAACATTCAGATATGCACTCTACAGAAAAGGGCCCTGTGCCATATGGCGAATGTAGTAGACGATGCGCATACCAAGGACCTATCTTTAAAATATGACATACTTTCCTTACAACTATTGTATGATTTTAATCTACTATTAAAGTACAAGAAGAGTCTTATGCAAAACAAAAGTCTTTCTTATATTATGTGCCTTAACACAGCTATCCGACGTACATTATACCCTGAGAAATAGAAGCTCGTGGCTTATTCCCTTTTCAAGAAAATGTCATGGAAGAAAACATGTTACAATCGCGCATAGGTACTCCTTTAGATTATTTGGAAAGTGACAATACAGACATAAATTACTTGTGGCGTGATAAATGGCACCCTTATTTTCTAAACCGCTGGTGCTCTTAAGCACATACACATTGTTCGTTGTTTTGTAAATATAAATAGATTATTACACCAAATTCAAGTATTTATGTTGTGCTTTTTTAGGTTTCCTTGTAGTCACTAACTGTTATTGCTTCTGTAATGAGGTTTCTGAGTATTTTATGTTTTGTGCTTTGCGTTTTCTGTAGGATACTGTTCTGTAGACTTCCCTTCATAGTAGTCTACAATGGCCTACTAAAACAAAAGCGTGTCCTACAGGTTTTCGAGTATTGTATTTATGTGCTTTGAGTTCTTTTTCTTTTTTACTTGATAATTTGAAATGTGCAAATATTTTTTTTGTTAGTCACTCAAATGTATTTTGCTTTGTCTCTCGTTTCTGCCAAGTAATGGAGCAATCACACAGTGAAGCTACAGGTTAGCAGCTTTTTGCGCTTGTTCTAGCACTCTTGTGTTTTTGTAAGAAATGCTGAAATAAGTTGACTTCACTTGAAAGATTGTACCATCCTGGAGCATCGACTTTCCCTGCCACTGTGGTCACGCAGTGCCTTTTTGATCTCTAAGCATTAGTAGGCATCGTTCTACAGAGAGATCTGTGCACGCACAGAGTCAGCAGGCTGCATTACTCTTGGCAGAGGCTTTTACGCCATCCGATTGCACGGAAAACGGCGTACGAGCTCCTACGCACCCTCATGGCCGTCTATGTGCAGTTTGGCTATCGCTTTTTTATTTGTGGTGGTGGGGGGGGAGGGGCGTATTCCAGAAGTGCCCATGGAATTCAAATAAGGGATATAAGAAACACCGTGTGGGAAGCTTCTGATTAATTGTCGACCAGCTAAAGTTCTTCGATGTGCGCGCACCTCAGTGTTTCTGCATTTCGCTCTAGTTCAACCCTGGATTTCGTGCTAAGAATTAGAGTGTCCTTAAGACTGAATATCGTATCGAGATTGTTTTCTTTCTACTCTCTTGCAAGTAACTATCGGTTTATTAGTAAATAATACCTAATCTTTGCTGCAGTTTCTGAAGTTATCTAAGTGTAAAAAATCACATTACTTGCGCAGTCGTTGTGCCGCATCAATCTCATTAGAAGCAGCCATACTTAAAAAATATTAGTGCGGAGTTTGGCAGTATCAGTGAATATAATCAGTGACTATGATCAGCGAATATGATCAGTGAATATAATCAAACCACAGCTTAGCATCAATACGCACTTCCGTGAAATCTAACACGCGCTCACCTAATCAGCGAGCATAATCTCCGCTCGTCGAAACCACTCAGCCTTTGCCAGAATGGGCGCGTTTGCTCAAGCTGAGACTTGTATCTAACATTTTAATTCTATGACTACGCTATCCGGCGATTGATTGATTTTGGAAACGCTTCTTGGTCGTTGCGGGACACCCCGTTTCACTGACCTTAAGCAAGATTCCTTGAATTTTGCAAGAACCCCGAGTCCCTGGAACAGTGTATGTCGCAATGCTGGCCTGGCCTTCGCGGAATACGAGCACTCTGTGGGATTCATGCTTCACCAAGATGCTATAGCTGCAGACGCAGTAGAGCAACAGAGCGGATTTACGTAGCGCGCTTTCAAAGGCAAGACTCTAGCCCAATATATTCACTTTCGCGTAGATTTCGCAATGGTCTGTTGTCACGCGAGCCTTCCAGCACAAAGTTCTTTATAAACTTGATACATCTGGTGAATTTCGCCTATCGAAGCTTCAATGCAGCGCAACCAAGACTGCAATCTCCACATCAGGCGCAGTGAGACCTGCGCAATCTGCTTTCATTTCAAATTTCAGTGGACAGGCTCTCTGATGTTTCCCGTGTACGTGCAGCGAACTTCGTGTTACTGCGCCCAGTACTTGTGAAACAGTCAATATTTGAATGCCGCACTACATTTGCACTGCGGTTTGAGGTTGCAGCTACAGGACATCTTTTTTTGTTTTTGCCGTGGAAAAATACCGCGTGCGCGTTGCGCGCCGCTAGGGCGCTTCTCGGTGTTAACCGCTCTGCCTTTCCGCTCTCTGTGAGACGCTTCTAGCAATGCTGAATGTCACCGGTCTTATTATTGAAAGTGACATCTTTTGATGTGGTTCGTGAAGCCTTAGTTTGTGTGGGCGTGTCCGTAGCGGTATGTGCCGTTTGTGTGATTCCACGGTCCCTATATATGTCGTATTTCTCACTCTCGCCTAACAGGTTGAGTAGCATGGCAGGCTTCCTGCCCCGCAAACGCCGACAGTTTGTCATAAAATCAGCAATTAGATTTCTCATTCCTATGGACACCGCATTTTCTTTTCAATTCGTTTTTCTCTGAGTAAGAATGTATTGCGATGTCGGCTGCTTCCATGGCCTCCCACCCTCGAAACTTGACAGGTTACTTAAAACACGTATCCAACAAATCAAAAACAAGAGAGAGAGAGAGAGAGAGAGAGAGAGGGAGGGAGGGAGGGTACAGTTCTCGGGGATTGTGCAGCTACTAGGAACATAAAATCTATTTCTTCAGGATATTTCTCGTTGATTCTTAGTTTGGGTTGTAGCCGCTAGGAGAATGACTTGTTTATAGCCTTAATACTTTTATTTGCTTATTAAGCTACTCTCAACGGTTGCTTCATTATTCTTGGCAAGTAATTAACGCGTTTATCTATTTTTATATCTACAGCGGCTTATCCAGCACAATGCGCTGGCGGGCTAGTTGGTGCTAATCCATAATTACTTTGTTTAGTGCAACACAACGGACACAAGAGAGACGACCAGGACAATGCGCTACTCTCAACTGACATCATTTTATTGCGTCACTCCTTTACAGAGAGCAGAATCTAAAAGAACTTGCGCAGTGAACACCCTGTGCAGGAACCACCAACATCCCATCACCGGAGCGCCCTCATGTGACAGAGTCCAAAAAACCATATTTAGAGCTGTACAAGATTAAAGAAGGCACACTAATGCACTGCGAAACCAGTGACTGTATGAAAACAACTTACGATAATTCTCGGGTTAGGTATCACGGCTCTTTTTTGCCACCACCCGAGAATTATCGGAAGCTTTTAAAATACACTCACTGGGTTCGCAGTGCATTAGTGTGCCTTCTTTAAGCTTGTACAGCGCTGAATGTGTTTTTTTTAATTCCCTCACATGAGTGCGCTCTGGTGATCGGCTGTTGGTGGTTTTTGCACATGGTGCTCACTAAGCGTGTTCTTCTAGATTCTGCTCTCTATAAAGGAGTGACGCAATAAAATAAAGTCAGTTGGGAGTAGCACCTGTCCTGTCGTCTCTCTTGTGTCGTCCGTTGTTTTGTGCTAAAGAAAGTAATGATTGCTTATCCAGAGTAGACAGGAAGGAGCCTTATGTGATGATCGCTGGAAAGTGCTATGGCCATAATCTGGAATATGCTTTCAGCCCTTCAATGACTTCAATTCCCGCAACACACACACAAACACACACACACACACACACACACACACACACACACACACACACACACACACACACACACACACACACACACACACACATATATATATATATATATATATATATATATACGCACGCATGGATGTACAGGCTTATTAAAGGGCATCTCCATTATAATGTGGTGGAATCTACCTAATAGAAGATTTGGCGTAAAACTGAGTCAGGCGAACTTTTATAACCTCACAACTACTGACAAACCAGCAACCAACTGCCCAGCAGTAGCTTTGAAGTAGTACAAATCCACCGGAAGATAGAATGCTCACAAAAGCGCCGTAAGTGAAATTATGCGACTACAGCCAGCCAATCAAGTGTACCTGGAGCTCTCAGCCCACGCCCGGTTTCTTGAGAATATCGATACGTGAGAATAAATGTTACGTGAAAGCACAGTAGCGAAACTATTTACAGGGTGTAATTACAAGGGTAGCGAGCACTGGCTAACATGGAAGCGAGCCAACATCCAGCAAAGCACGTCGTCGTCATGAGATCAGCAGTGGCCGCTTATGGGTACGTACCATAAGATACAAGGGTCAGCATCATCTTCTTCTGGTAGCACGTAGCAATGTACTCGATAAGATGACTCTATCAGACGAGTTTCTTTTGGGTCAACGCTAATGAAAACAGCACAGCCTTGATAATAAGTGCCGCTATAGCCTTTCTACAAGCGACTGAGCTGGACGCACGGCTTTAGATAGGCCACAACGTTGTGAACTTGCGTGTACACGCCCCTCCTTCTCACATCATAATCATCATTCATCAACCCTTTTCCTCCCCGTCCCTATTGCCCAGTGTAGAGCAGCAGGCGAGAGCTAGCTATGGCTCAGGCCGAGCTCTAGGCCTTTCTGTATGTATGGCTTTCTGTATGGGGTGTAAGAATATGCAAATTTCATGTGCAAGCTCGTTGTGCAATTTCGCCCGGCTCTTTGCCGTGCTGCCGGTAGTGTGTGCTCGCGCTTTATTAAATGAAAATCTACAAAATCGAGTGATATCAGAAAACATCATGAACGCTTGATTTAATTCCACCGCACGCTCGGGCAGTATCAGCGAGTACTGAATACAAGGTTATAAACAGGGATAAGGAGCCTCAGAAAGGCTGGCCAACGTTTCGATAGGAGGACCTATTTTCGTCAGATAGGTCCCCCTATCTCAACATTGGTGGGCTTGTATGAGGCACCTTATCCTGTTTATAACCTCAATACCACAGTGCGTTATTCCATCTGTCAGCTCCATTTTTGATTTCGGATTTGAGTACCGAATTAGCGTGCACGTAGCGACGCGTGGTTCCTATGAGAGCTCGAGGCTGGTCGTATTAAGTCAAGTTGGTCATTTCGTGTCATATGTGGGCGATGTGGTTGGGACGTGACACAGATGGGGATCTTGTTTGCCTGTTGGGAAACGCTACGTTGCCCACAATAGGGACTTCGTTTGCATTATGCCCAGTGACACTTGTACGTTCTGAATTTTGGCGCTAATTTTGCTGTATAGATTTTATTTCTTTGTTTGTAGGATTTGTTGGACTTTATCGTAAAAAAGTATCAAATAAACATAACAAATGCTTGCAATTTCCAATAGATAGTTAAATCTTTAAGCTGTTATACGAGACACAAAATGGTAGATTTTTCTTGATTTCCTGATTTTGAGCCGTGCTTGGGACTTAATAACAGGAGCATATCAGTTTAACTGCGCCAAGTGAAGCACATTCGCTAGGAGCCTGACCCTAGTCCTAGGCATTGAAGGTAATAACTGAGGTGGAAAACTGCTCGAGCAAACTAAACATTCCGTGATGACCATGCTCTGGGCATACGCTTCGCACAAGATTTCGAAATAACTGCATACGTTTCCCTATTAGATGGCACGGAGTTATGCAACGTCTCCATTTCGGCTCGGTGCCTCTTACCCGGGTATTCAGAAATGCTTCTTAACCTGAAGCGCATGGTCCACTTGATATAAATCACTGCTGCCGTGAACGTGCCCACGACGCTCATTGCGCTGCTTCCGCGTGTTCATAACAGGCGTCATTTAGATGCAGCCAAGCATGGGCTTCCAATTAAGATGCATTTGTGAATAGGGGGGTTATTGTTACTCGCACGCGATCGCGCGGTGACGACTCTTCTCAAAAGTTAGCTTTATTGCGCATTATTGTGTAACGTCCCACCTATACAATCATGGTAAAATACAAAAAGATCACGCGTGACTCCCTGAGAGCCCGCTGATCCAGTAGCATGCATTCAAGTGCATATTCTGACAGAGTGGAGCACGTTTGTTGGATGCCCCTGAAGGATGGCAAACGTTTGATTCAGTGCGTGAAATAACCACCGTACGCATCTCTCCTCCTGTGCTTAGAAAAACCTTGAAGATGATATTCCGCCCCATTCTCTCTGCGAATAATTTGGTAAATATCGGCATTTATTTGGGAAATTATTTGCTACGAGACAGAGAAAGAGATTGATAAGAAATTTGGCCTAAGTGAGTGATAGGGGAATAGACGTTTTGCAAAATAGTGAGCGCCATCTGGCGCACAACAGGCAAAGCTTCAGCGCTCTGCGTGCGAGAGTATGCGGTTAGAAAGCGAGTTTCGTTTTTCGGCTTCTGCCTGGCCTCTGCCGCGGCAACCGCGTGAGTTCACGTCGGCAGAAATAACTGAAGACGCCATCACTCCGTTCCAGTTCTCGTACATGAGATGGACCTCCGACTTCTCGAAGCATGCCATCCAAATTGATCGCGCGTGGCAATATCTGCATTCTAGAACTGCCACTATTCGCCAGGCTCATCGAGGCTCGACAGTGAAGGAAGAAGATCACGTTAAAAATATCGTATATTCGGAGGATGATGGTTCTAGCATGGGACTGATGCGGGCGGCATGCACTCCTTCAACGAAGAATGGAGTGCATGTCGTGAAAACACACTGCCGATGTGTTGCCGAGTGTCCACACTTGGTTTCGCAGGCTGGCCGCGCGCAGCGACCACCGTGCAAGGCGGTTCGCCTTATTAGCTCTTTGCTGCCGACGGAGTATAGAGAGAACCAACTCTGTGTTCATTTGACCACGACATAATTGTCCAGACACTAAAATGCTCCCGAAAATTAGCGTTTTATGACTCTCGGCGTTTTTATTGCAAGCGCCGTCGGCTGCTGCTTCGACAACCGAGAGCTAGGCCTACCGGCTCGAGTGATCGGCGTCTGCCGAGAAAGTCTGTGGGACAAACGTGATGCTCCGCTTAGGAGAGTTTACCGTACTAATATTGCCCATCTGCAACACAGCGAAGTTTCACGGAGCTATTTGTCTTATTACGGCGGCCGTCTCTCGCACACGGTAAATACGGGAAAGTCTCAAACGGCGCGCCGTTTCATCGACTGCGTAAGCACTAACTGCCACACATGAAGACGGCAGGCCTTGCTCGTTGGCCGTGGGTGTCGCCGGTTAAGAAGAAGCTTCTGCTAGCAATTGAACGCATAGTTTTTTGCGAACTCTTTAACGCATGCATGCATATTAAGAGGCTAAATGAAAAATACATTCGGTTATCTGTACATCGTTTGCCGAAAACAGCAAACCAGGCGAACTCTGTCGCATGGTGGTCGCTCCGCGCTGCCCGTCGGTGACACCATCTGCCCTCGGATGGTCTGTTTCGAGCACTTCAGTGGTGTAGTACTTGGCGCTAATTGTCATACGAGGCGCACTTTCGACGTCAGTTTGTAATATTTACCATAATTACATGTCAGCGACCACTGAGTGACACCACTGCGCTTTCGAATGCGCTGTCCGTCCTCCGCCATTCTGAGCTTTCCACATTCCGGCAAAATGCGGCTGCGTTTAAGGGCGTCTCGAACCATGGATGCCGTAAAAAACTACGCGGCGCTGGTATATGACAATTCAGTAGTCGCAAATAGCGCGATGAGAACCGGCTCTGCGAGGAGCGAGCAAGTCGTGTGCTCTGATGGCATCTCCGGCCGTCGCTTATTCATGCTGCTTTCCTCGCCGGATAGCTCTTCTCGGACAGAAACCGAAATGAAATCGTGCTCCGTGTATCAGTGAAGCAATTTGTGCGCAATACGCAACAGAACTAGCCGGCCTTTTCACGAAAATACCACGATCAAAACCACCACAAACCGGCATCTCAAGGCGCGCTAGGGCTGCGTTGGTTGTTCGTCTGTTTCTCGTACCTAACCATGTAGAGGGCGCTCGTGACAGTGTTCGCGCATGCGCAACAGTATTTTTGCAAACCGCCCATTGCTGAGCTATTTCCGAGATGACCGGATTTCAGTGGGCTGTTGTACCTGGCGATCCCACGGTACAAAGTATGCTTCACCGGCAGGCGTGCAGCTGTGGAGTGCCATTGACGCTTCGTCGTTTACTCAAGGCGACTAAATCAGCGGCACCTGAGACTTACGGACAAAGAATTATGTTCCGTATTATCGACTTTTCGTCCGGCCCGAGCTGACAGGCGAGACGAGTGCCCACCCGGACTACGACTGGACCTGGCGCCGACAGTGACGCGTAAAGAATGACGGCTGGCTTCAGGAGGACAACGCCGCCCTCCGACTACCGCGAAGGCCAGCCTCCCGATCCTCGCAGATTGACCGTCACAAAGAGAGAGAGAGAGAGAGAACACAGAGAAAGGCAGGGAGGTTAACCAGAGGTAATTCTGGTTGGCTACCCTGCACGGGGGGAAAGGTTAAGGGGGATAAAAAGAGAAAGAGTGTGGAAGGGGGGAGGATAGAGAGAAAGCGAGCCGAGCACTAACAAAGCGCGCACACTATAGAGCAGTAAGGGACGCTGTTATTCGAGTATATCGTTAAGCCCCGTAGACCGCAGGAACCTTAATAACGAGCCACTAATTGATAAAAGAGGCCATTGCCGAGGACTCCCGTGGGAACGGCGTCGACATCAGGTTCACAGTTTGCCACGTGGTTGCCTCGTATGCGGGGGCGATTGTGCAACGTTGGAGACCAGGAGTCCGGCAGAAAGGTGGGACGTCATGGGCGGGATACTGTGAGCGTTTCGGCGTTTGTCATTGGCCGAAAAACCGAACAGCGAATTCCCTCGATGAGTGAAAGGGGAAAATAAAGGAGAGAAAAAGCGGATCTGGACTGCTGTGAGGAGAGGCTCGGACATGCAAAGACTTTAGTACGTAGTTTGCTGCGAGAGTCATGGAGCTGTTAGATCATTCGATCATGTACATTTGTATATAAAACTTTTTCTCATCTCTTGAACGTCGCTCGGGACCTTTCTTTCTCCCAGCACCTTGCACGGCACCATCCATGGAACCTTCGCGGCTGCACGGACCCCGGACTTGACAACAGGGTCGAACCACGAAATTCATGTCCACCATGTGCAAGCTCAGTGCTCAAATCGGAACATATAGGAATAAATAAATAAATAAATACATCATTCAATAGCCAGTTTGGTTCTTCCCTTTGCTGGACGGAGCCCAGTTCTCGCTTCGATGTTCTCTTGAGTGAGGCCTCTTTGCCGTTCTCCATTGCCCTGCTCTCCCAGCCATTCCCCCGATTCTCGTGTGCAGCCGCGGCAGGCAGGCTATCCTTAATGACGCTCCCGCCCAACTTCGCTGACTTTCAGCGAACTCAGGCGCGAGGACCTGGGTTGCTGAGAGGCGGAGTTTCGCACTGAGCATGAGCGCGCCTACAGCCGGCGGGGAGAGTATGCGCGCCGAAGAACGATGGCCCGGATTTCGCCAAAGCCTTGCCCCGGTCGAGCTCCCGCTTTGTCTCGGTGCGTATGCGCCGTGCTGTTCCCTGTCCAGAGCCCACAGAGTACGATTCCTCTTTTCCAACTTTTGCGTGCGGAAAACAAAGGAAATCTAGCTGCGGCCGATCAATTCACTCTCAGACTAAGTGGAAAAAAGTTTAGTGGCTGTTGTTGTGCGCACTTACACAATTTTCTTCGCTCCGAATGTACATAAAATTACTACGCAACTCTTCACTTTCTGATGCGGGTAATTTTTCTTCCATCTCATTGTGATTTTACTTCTGGGTTTCGGGTTGGGGAAAATGTTTAATGCACGAATGTTGCCAAATACGGGGTGATGCACAAATATATATATATATATATAGGGGTTTTAACATTCATTCATAACATTCTTACCCAAAGCGACAGGTTAAAAGCCATTTTCCTGAGCCACCTCGTGTCGTATATAGACGTTCGAAAAACATAGGTGACATACTAACGTCTTCAAAAATCGCCACTTCTAACCCGACCGGTTGCAGCCGCTGCAATAAACCACGTTGCAAAGTCTGCGCTCATATAACGCCTACATTAACTGCCACCAGCACAGCCAGCCAATTCATGTTCACTATTAAAGGCAGTTTCAACTGTGATTCATCTAACGTAGTGTACTTGCTCGAGTGCGGCACTTGCCACATGCAATACATAGGGCAGACTGAAACACCTTTCAGGATCCGCTTTAACAACCACAGGTCACATGCCAAATCCCAACCAAATCTACCACTCTCGAAACATGTTAACATGCCGGGCCACTCATTTAATAATCTCAAAGTAACAATACTCGAATCTGCATTCCGCACCAACCATGACCGCGAGCTTCGCGAATCTTACCTGATTCACAAATTTAACACTGTCTCGTCTGGAATAAATGAAAACAAAGGAAAACTAACCTGTCTAACTTTAGATTGAGCACAAATATACACTTCCCGCACAGTGTACAGACATGATTTCAGCGCTTTTTTCTGTCTCTTATTTTACATGTGGCTTTTTTGACGTATGTCGCTGTGGCTCGAAGTTGAACGCTTAACATATTACATTTTTAGATAATTCGAGGTTGCACTTAGAGATGCCATGTGTCAAACATCACGCCTTTGTATCTGCACGTGTAAGTCATTTTATTTTCACTACACATAACCATTGTAACCGCTGGCACTTACTTGAGTCATGTTTGTATGTATTGTATCGTGAACACATCTGCATTTCATTTTTTTGTATGTTTCAAAATGCGTGTCATGTACAATCATTTATAATGCGCAATGATAATGATTTATGATGCGCAGTGTATGGTCGAGTCAGTGTAGATAGCGCGCCCTCTGCTCGTGATACGGTGCCTTTAAAGCTGTGTATGTGTTGTCCATGCGTTACTGTACTCTGACGAAGGCTGGTCCACCAGCCGAAAACGTTAAGTAAGAAAAAGAAGTCTCCCAAAAAGTTCGTCGTCTCTTTCCAGCGTATATATATATATATATATATATATATATATATATATATATATATAATATACAGAGCGGAATCCTTGGCGTGTCTTTCCTTCTTTACTTACTGTAATATTCATTTTGTATTTGCTGGCTTTTGCACTATATCCGTGAACCTCGTGTTAAGCCCCATATGTATACGCTTTGTGTCTATTGCGACCCTCACTTATTCTTCACCATCAACTCTATGTAAGCGTAACACCAGCTACCCTATGAGCGTATTGTACCGATTACAATGTTCTTTGTTCAGTTACTGATATTTTGAAGCTTGATGTCGGGTGGAACACACCACTCATTAGTCATCAGCGCTCTATCAGTCGGACGAAAACGAAATTTGCCAGTGAATTTCGCCTTGTTTTTTTGATATTTCAAGTTAAAAGGAACCTGACATAATGGCATCTACGACATCCACGGCTTCAGTTGATTCTCCAGTCACTACTTCTGTTCAAGAATGAGCGCTCGTACAGCTGCTCGATGTCCCATAAGAGGCCCTGCAGCTGTTTTTGATCCTGGTGCTTAAAAATTATCGAGCTCCTTCTTCTTTTTTTTCACGCGCTGGCAAGCGCTCAGAGAGCCGCATTAATTGCCTCTTTTAAAGAATGAAGACCGTCAGTTAAAAGAACGAAACGCATAAAAAAATGACGCAGGCGTTCCTAATTTACTAACAAACAGGCAAATTGCAGATGCCAAGAAAGAGTGAGATGCAAGCGAGAAAGGGACGCGGAGCAAATACCGCGTCAGTCATTTCGCCCCAGCGACGGCAACGGAGGAGATAATGCGTTTTGCTTTTCTTGTTTTCGCGCGAATTCGTCGAGATAAAATATGGTAATAATGCAGATAGGTTGGAATTCATGAAGAGCGGAAGAACAAAAAGAGAAAAAAACATACTGCGGTAAAGGCCGAGCGATAGTCACCAGATCGGGACGAGCGCGTAGATTATGCGGCTCCATCTGCATAAGTAGATCGACTCGGTGGCTCCAAGTTCCGCCCTTCAAGTAAATCACTTGCCCCGTACTTCTTCGGAATGACTCTACGATAGTAGCAAAAGTAAAGAAATGTCACCGAATCGAAAAAAACTGCGATAACCGTAGTGCGCTAGCTTTTCGCGTTGTATATAGGAACACCCTTGTTTACAAGCTCCGTCACGGCACACCTATCAGCTAGCTTCCCGGTTTCGTTGAGCCCAGGTCAAGATAGTGGAATCGACTGGAAACGTGGGAATCAGAATCGATGAAGACAGCTGCTTCTGCGTAAGCGAGTAGCGGAAGACAAACAAGAAGGTTTTAAAGAAAGCCAGTTTGTCTTCTTTTTTTTTAAACTTTGCTCCCGCTCCCTCCTTCCTTCCTTTTTTCCTTCCTTGCTATTCCATTTTTGAGCCCTTCTGCATCCATAAATTACGTGTCGACGTTTTTTTCTCAGCCTTCTTTATAAGCACACAATGTTTTCCAGGAGAAAAAAAAAAAAGTACATTTACAGCGCGCGCCTATGCAATTTTGTGTTCTTGCAGGTCGCGCGTGAGTGTTGGCTTATTGAAGTGTGAACCAGCTCGATAGTTAGGTCCCAACGTGATCGCATTCAATATGATACCGCGTGCGCTTGAGACGGTAATAACGTATCTGTAAAATTGGTGGCGCAGGGGGTTAGGGGGGCTGAAATGTGTTGTATGTAACAGCAAGTGCCGTATCCTTTCATGTCGCATATATTTTTTTTTGCCCTCTTCGTCCTTAGATAGCACGCAGCCACACCTCTACTATCACCGAGACCGGCCACTGGACGTTGCGAATAATAAGATGCTGCAAAACTGTGCAGATCCCCACGCACTCTAGGAATCCATGTTACGCGAAGCATTCTGCAGGTACCTGTATATCCAGTATTGTTTGGTGTTACGCAAAGCGATATCAGGTGGACCAACGTGTCTGTGTATATCGGAATGGATGAAATTCCCTTACGCAGCCTGTCGTTCAAAAGACAAGTTGCGTGCACATTCTAGCTCGCTAAAATGAACAACCAGCCGCACCTTGGCCTCGCATTGTAACACGTGTGGGTGTTTAGCTCTTCCACAAGGCCTGCGCAATCAGCAAGTACCACGAACAGCGAGCATGTGCGATTTGGAAAGCCTGTTTCATTCGACAGAGAAGTAACACTTGTGTTAGCACGCCATCTGTTTTCCTGCATGACCAATATACAGGTCATTTTTTTTTCTAGCTGCACCAAATTTTTAAAAATTGCCTGTGTCAGATAGCACAATTCTAATCCTTGACCTATATTACTCGATCAGGCCGTCATTACTTCTATGAGAAATCAAAATACGTAAATGAATACGTAGCATAATTTCGTTAATTAACTTTTCAATTATTAAGGTTACGGCCCCTACTTCAATCTACGAATTATAGCTGGTTATAACCAGTTTCGAGATATTAATTCTCAACGTGTCCGGCGAAAATTCATTGGCGTTCCAGTAACTTTTGTTTTTAAAGAAAACGCTGTTTTGTTCGTTCAAGCACAAAAGTAACTGGAACACCAATGCATTTTGTTTGATACTTTGAAAATCAATATCTCGAAATTGGTGCTGTACTGAGACTTTGTTCCAAGTTAGTACGCCTTGCGAGCTCACCGGCTATGATTCGTAGATTGAAACAGTGGCCGTAATGTAAGTAATTAAAAAAATAACGGAATTATGTTACTTATCTAATTAAGTATATTGATTTATCGTATAAATAATGGCCGCCTGATCGAGTAATTTAGATGAATGATTATAACTGCGCTATCTACCACAGACTATTTTATAAAGTTTGTTGCACTTAAAAAAACGCTTTATAGATTTAATACCTCGATAACCGCTTGTTTATTTTTACACGCATTGTCACCCATCACGTTCCTTTTGACTATCCTCACTTCTATTTTTTTTGATGAAGAAATTACGGCCACTGACCAAGTCAAGGTGAAAGAACACACAGAGACGTTTCGGGACCCGTACGGGTTCCTTGATCACACTAAAAGCGGGCAAGAGCCGCAAGTCGTTTTTATGCCAAAATGTCCCGTAGGGAATGGGTGTAGTTAGCAGGAAGATTTCCATCAGTCCTGTTGATACTGTTGTCAGTAGTTTGAATAAATAAAGATTCTAACAAGAGTCGCGTCATCGAATTCTTTTCCTTAGCTATTATAGCAGCGTTTTTCCAATCGATGCGGTGACTGCGATTATCGGCGTGTTCGGCAAGGGCGTTCGATACTTTTTTCTTGTTGGAGACGTCCCTTTGGTGCTCTTTTAATCTTCTCGTGAATTTGCCGGTTTCACCGATGTAGCTGCAGCTGCAGTCTGCGCATGGTACCTTGTATATGACACCGGGATAATTCTTGCTTTCGAGCCGATCCTTTACGTTAACAAGCTGATTTCTCAGCTTGTTGGATGGCATGTGGGCTATTCTGAGATCGTATCTTGAGAATACGCGGCTAAGAGCTTCGCTGACGCCAGGAACATATGGGACGCCAGCGCGTTTCATGAACGACTTGCCTTGAGACGGCTTTGGATGGAGGACCCGGGCTTCCATTTTGTCAATACACTTCTTGGGGTACCCGTTCCTGGATAATTCGTGACGAATTTTCTTCAGTTCGTTCTGCATTTCGTGGTCACTTGAGCGGATGCGTGTGGCCCGCGTCACGAGAGATGAGACAACGGATTGCTTATGGCAAGCCGGGTGGCATGAATTGAAGTTTAAGTACTGGCCGGTATGAGTCGCCTTCCTGTGCACGGCAAATGAGAGCCTCGTTCCACTTCGCCGCACGAGGACGTCAAGGAAGGGGAGGCTGTTGTCGCACTCGTATTCTGTGGTAAATTGTATGGCTGCGTCTGCTGAGTTGAGAAGTCGTAGGAGGCGTGAAGCGTCCGGCTTTCGCACAATGCAAAAACAGTCGTCTACGTAGCGGACGAAAACCTTCGGCGCGGGAGCGAAGTCAGTGAGGGCCTTCTGTTCAATGACCTCCATGACCAAGTTAGCGGTAGTAACGGAAATGGAAGCACCCATGGCAGTTCCGTTGATCTGCCTGTAAAACTGTTTGTTGTAAGTGAAGTAGGTGTTGCTCAAACAGAAGTCTAAAAGCTCGCAAATGTCCTCTACTTCCAAAGGGGTGCGCTCAGCGAGCGTGTCGTCCGCCAGCAGGACATCTCTGCACGTAGCTACGGCCAGGTCAACAGGCACTGAAGTGAAGAGCGACTTCACGTCAAATGACACCATAATGTCGTCTTCATCCAGGGAGATGTCGCGCACTTTCTCCACGAAGGCTGAAGAATTTGAAATGTGCGTCGCTGTCTTGCCGGTGAGTGGGCCCAGCACTTGGTGTAGGTAAACTGATAACCGGTGCAGCGGTGACCTTGTAAAGTCTACAATAGGCCGTAGTAAAACGCCTGGCTTGTGAACTTTCGGTAGTCCGTATATTGCAGGTGCGGACCCGTTAGTACACAAGAGGCGATGGTAGAGATGCTTTTGCTGCGGTGGAACAAATTTAAAAACCTTGGAAAGGAGCTTCTGCAGTTTTGTTTGCAGGTTGACCGTCGGGTCTTTCTGGACCGCGACGTACGTATCCTCTTCTGACAGCAAATCCTTCATTTTCTCATTGTAGTCACTTCTGTCGAGCAACACGATGGCATTTCCCTTATCTGCAGGAAGGATGGCAATGGAGTCATTGTTCCGGAGGCCCTCGACGGCTTGTTTCTCGGTAGGTGAAAATCGGGCTTGAGGGTTGCGCGTCCGCCACTTTGAAAGAACACCAATGGCGCGGGTGCGAGCTTCTTCTCTTGCTTCGGAAGGAAGTTGAGTGACGGCGCGTTCCACGGCGCAGATTACTCTAGCTGGGTTGGGTGACGCGCCAGTGTTGAAGTTCAAGCCCTTGCGCAGAAGAGCAGCTTCAGATTCGGTAGGCTTGTAGGAGGTAGGCTTGTCCAAACTACTGACAACAGTATCAACAGGACTGATGGAAATCTTCCTGCTAACTACACCCATTCCCTACGTCACATTTTGGCATAAAAACGACTTGCGGCTCTTGCCCGCTTTTAGTGTGATCAAGGAACCCGTACGGGTCCCAAACGTCTCTGTGTGTTCTTTCACCTTGACTTGGTCAGTGGCCGTAATTTCTTCATCATCATGTTACCTGACCAGACGAACTTTCGTCGAACTCTTGACTACATTACTATTTTTTTTTGTCTTTTGGGTTATTAGTTACTTACATGCGTTCTTTGTTAGCTTTACCTCTTTTCTTGTTGTCTTCTTTCATCTTTTTTTCCTTTCTTTTTTTTACAGCGGACCTCTATATGGCTAGCCTGCCGTGACCTTTTCACGTGCGCGAGCAAAAACTCAGCTCCGGCTCCTTGCCGTCGTTCCATGCTCATGCGTGCCTAGTTTTCTACCGATCTGCCGGGGGGGCGGGCACGTCCCGCGTGTCTTTACCGTGTCTACTTTGCGCCGGGCAGCAGCGCTCAAATAACGTGAATGGCTAGTTTTCTCTGGCTTCCCGAGGTGGCGGCAGTCGTTCATGCTGGAGCACAACAATAAAACCAGCGGCTGCAGACCGAGCAGCGCACTTCATTGAGCAAATGCCATTGGTCGTGCAAAGATTTGACCATGGCAAAGAACATGTCCAACCTTGTACCCGAGCTGATCAGTCTGTACCGTAGCAACTACAAGGCCATCCTCACCACCATCACGACCAAAAAATTATGACCCCCCCCCCCTCGATGACGACAAATAATGACCACCGATCAAGACAGTAAATGTGTAGGCGTACCTTTCGTCCCGATGACCACCCATCAAGACGTTAAATGAGTTCGTGCGTTTGTTCAAAATTATGTGCCACCTCTGTGTTGTGTGCAAACCAGCTTCCCTGGTCAACCACCTTCACATAGTGGAATGGCTCGTGATTTTACTTTTGCTTGCCTTTCTCTTATTGTTCAGAAGTGCGTTCAGTTTGCCTGCATGATAGATGCAGTTAGTTATAGTTGCCGGCTGACCGTAACTCTTGCCTCATTCGGTGCCTGATAACTCTCAGCTTTAGTTTTGTTTTTGTAACGTTGGCTATCTACCTTGCGTGTCACTTTTCTCTTGCACTGCTCCTCGAATAAAATCAACACTTGATAGTCAGTGCCCGTGTTGTTGTCTACTCGCAGTCCTGTTGTCTGCGCTGTTTGTTCAGTAGATCAAACGCAAACCTCGTTATAGTAGGTTGAGCGTCATACGGGAGTTTAAAGCCATCGAAGGTACCGCGTTTGGTACGAACCGAAGCTGCTGATGCGCCGGCGAAAGTGATCGCACTGGGAAAGTTCCCAGTGAAATCAACTATAGTCCAGTATTTGACGACATTAGAGCGCTGCAGTCCTTGAGGCGAAGACTCATTGTCGTGTTTTTTTTAAATTTCATTACGATAGCTTTCTTTTTGTAGGAAAAGGGACCACACAGGATATAGATTGCTTTAAACGCTGTTATCGATTATTTCTGGAGGCCCTTCACAACTTTTCCTTCCACGCCTTACCAATTAGGGAAGGTAATAAACAAACTGCCTGCTATCACTTCAATAATTTATTTTGTCAAAAAGAAAAAATTATGATTTTATAAACAACGTTCATCAGCATACGATAGCTGCTGATCGTTTAAAGTCACTGTCATTTTTAATTCTTGGCCACATATAATTGGGAAAGCGTACCCATTATGCATACTTCTGTCACACGAGGTCGGTTCGAAGTCAATTCTATTTTGAGCTGGTATATATATTTTTTCAACCCTAACATAACTCATAACACTAACATAACGAACTTTCAATCCTACTTTTCCGACAACAATGATAGGACATATATACGATGACGCGCATTTTTTCTTTTTTCTTTTATGCAGACCTTAACTCCTAACGATCATGCTGTTGACTTTCTTTGGTCTCGAGATTTTATTGTATGAACGGGAAGAATGAAATTATTTATGCACGACTCTGCTGCTGACTTGGATCATTACGCAAACTAGATAATTTTTTCCTCAGATCGATTGAGCAAACCGTTGTAATGGCGTATCAGAGTACAGAGCAATATTCTTGGCTAAGTATCAAGGCGGCAGACAAAGCATCGAAATGAAGCGCACCGTACATCGCGAGATACAATGTTGTTCATCTCAACATATGCAGGATCGCTAGCAAGACCCAGTTAGTGGTCCCATCGGGCTACGAGATTATCGATTTCTGATACGCTCAAAGCAGTCATTACCGTTGTTGTGATTGCTTTGTGATTTTGTGTACACTGATAAGCTGCGTTCCACCCTTGCCTTTTCTACTCTTCTTCACTATCGGCTACATTCTATGAGTCAGCCGTTGAGAGTGCGTGCGCTTCATTATTTTCTCATCGCAAAATGCGGCTTCCTGAACAGCGCTAAGCACTTCACGTTTCACGAAAAAAAAAGAATGTGCTGTTCTCCCCTCCGAAAGTTATTTAATAGAATTGGTCTACGCTCACTTAAAGGACCTGATCAAAGTTGCGTGCCTTGGTCGAACACCTTTTTCTTGATTCGATGCAAAAAACGCTTCGTACTTATCCGACTTGTCCGGCTGCACAGGTATTGTGTTTCACAAGCTTTCCTAGCAGATTAGCCGAATAACTTATGAAAGGACACACCCCGCAGGAAGCAAGTTCGCGCTCTCTTTCCTTCAAAACCTTGCACATACTGCGTCTGTTCAAGTCCACGCCCAAGTGACTCTCTGACACGTGACACGCGTCCTATTCCTCCCGAAGTGCGCTTACGATCACGCCTGAAGTGGCATCATTATCAACGCTGCTTTTCTGGCTATCTTATGTTTATTCTACTATGAGGTTGCACACTTTCGGGGGCATGTTCGATATTTCCGGTGGTTTTACAAATAAAGAAAAAAGAAAAAAATATCCCCGCTTATACGGAGATTTAAAAAATTAAAATATGACGCTTTACGTGCTAAACAAACGAGCTGATCATGAGGCACGCCGTAGCGGGGCACTCCGGAAAGTTAAACCACCTGGGGCTCTTTAACGTGCACCGTAACCTAAGTACACGGGTGTTTTCGCCCCCATGGAAATGCGGCCGCCGTGGCCGGGATTCGATCCCGCGACCTCCTGATTAGCAGCACAACACCATAGCCACTAAGCAACCACGGCGGGTTTACACGGAGGTGTCCAACTATCCTCCACCAAAGTTTAAAAATATGCGAATTTCACGTAGCTGGACAGAACCATGGTAATGTTGATTGCCGTCGCTTGGAGATACTGAGATTATTTTTCTACACTCCGCCCAATTAAATAATTTGTCTTGATTAAATATTTAAGCCGTTAGCTGGTCATCGGACCACCTGCCGAGCTGCCTCGTGACTACAGCCTGATCGACTTCCATCGCGCAGGCGATCTGCGCCCCAACCCACGCAGAAGCGGCTGACATCGCACGCAGCGCCCTCCACTCAGTCGCCTACAAAAGGGATCGTCCACAAGCACCGAACGGGATTTGCAGCCGACTGTTCGCAGCTCACGCATTATTGTTTCATGTATCATAGGTGAGTGGGTTGTGACGAGAGCTTCTTCAACTTCGTTACTCTTTAGGCTGCAAATCCCGAGTGTCGTTTGATTCACCATGGGCATTGATCTGTGTACTTACCGTGCGCGGATAGGCCGCTTTGTAGCGCATGGCCATTTTGCCAGTGGTTGTTCGCCAATATGGCTTAGGCCTGCCTTGGCTACTAGTTGCTGGCGCATGGGTGGACGCTGTTCCTTGGTTTTGTTTTGTATTGCTCATTTGATACTCTGCGCTGGCGACGTAGAGACCAACCCAGGCCCGGATAAGGTGGACCAAGTTCTCGCGCTTGTTAAAGAGTTAACGTTGTCAAACGAAAAATTTCAGAAAGACACTTCAAACAAGCTAAAGGATATTCAAACGAGCGTCACTGACATCAAAAGGCGACTCAGTGGTGTCGAAGAGCGACTAAAAGCAGTTGATAACCTGTGTCATGACGTCACCACCGTTAACTCAGTCGTTCAGGAATCGCAGGAGCAGCTGAAAACCATAGAAACTAAACAGTTGGAGCAGGCCAATCTGGTTGTTGATGACCTAAATAACCATATGCGCAGAAATAACCTAATATTTAAGGGAATCCCGGAAGAACCAAAAGAAACATGGGTTGACACTGAACGCATCATCAACCAGTTTGTGTTAACTAAGCTAGGCTTCAATGCAGGCGAAATAGAGCGAGCCCACAGAATAGGTCGACCTAAAGCATGTCACATCCGACCAATTATCATGAAATTCCTGAGTTTTAAAGACAAGAGCATAATTTTAAGAAATGCTTCCAAATTGAAGGACCTGCAGAAGCCACGCGTGTGGATTGAAGAAGATTTCTCGGCCCGAATGCAGCTCATCAGGAAAAACTCAGAGATTTCGCTCGCGATGTACGTAAGCCTAACGAAAAATATACTGTGGTCTACGATAAACGTCTTCTTGGAAGCAAATGTTACACCTTTGATTCATCACAAAACAAAGTAACCTGTCTTTCAACGCGCAATGAAGCCGAAGTATGTCGGCTGAATGAGCAACCTACTGTTGGCGCACGAGGGGACGAAACTAACCAGAATGATTGACACAGTCATGCTAATCAAGGTGATTCATTGTCACTCCTGCTGTGCAACTTTCGAAGCATGTTTCACAAACAGGACCAGCTATGTGCATTTATTGAGGCTTGTTCTGTAGATATTGTTCTTGGGACAGAAACTTGGCTTACACCCGATATTGGGGACAACGAGCTGTCGCTCTCTAGAAACTTTACTATATTTAGAAATGATAGGGTGGGCGCACGGGGAGGCGGTGTTGTAGCTGCCGTGAAATCTAATCTATGTGCTCGCGTTGTTGACACACAGTCAAATATTGAAATTTTGTGGATTTCACTTCAGGTCTGTCCCTCTGTGACTTGCGCAGTCGGGGTCTGTTACCGTCCGCCTGATGCTACTTCTGAATTCATCGAGAGTCTTAATCATTCCCTAACTTTAATCCAAGACAAGTATCCAACTTCACCTATAATCCTTGCTGGCGATTTCAACTACGCCACAACAAATTGGCAGACGTGTACGCCCCTAGGTTGCGCAAGGAAGAGCGAATGCAAGGAATTTCTCGATGTTCTTTGTTCATTTGATCTGCATCAAATAGTTTGCAAACCAACACGTGGAAACGCTATTCTAGATCTAGTTCTCACAACCGAACCGGAAAATATGCTTGTTCACGTCCTTGAATGTATTAGCGACCACAACGTAGTACACTGTGAATACCAATTACAAAGTAGTAAACCAGAAAAGGCAACGAAATCTATTTACGATTACTCCCGTGCAAACATCGACGCGATTCTTACAGACCTGTCATATTTTTCTGTGTGGTTCTTGGAAACCATGGCTTATCGCAATACAAATGATAACTGGCTCGCTATCCGAAGAAAGCTTATTGAACTGAAACAAAAGCACGTTCCCAAAATTAGAATAACGTCATCAACACAGAGCACATGGTTCACGTCCCAAGTAAAGAGAGCAATAAATAAAAAGAAACGCCTTTGCTCTAAAGCTAAGTTGTCCCACTCGGATGGTGATTGGCAGCAATACCGAGAACAATCAAATAAATGTAAAGCTGAAATTGAAGCATCTAAAGACAAGTTTCTTAACGGTGACATCGTCAGCATGATAATGAACAATCCGAAAAAGTTTTGGAAAGTAATTAACCCTAAACACTCTTCTCAATCCACTATACCAATCATTAATAACGGTGAGCTACTCTCGCCATCTGAAGCTGCGACTGAATTAAACTCGTTTTTCAGCTCTGTATTCACAAACGAAAATCCAATTCCACCTGACCTTACGTTTCCTTCAATTAACTCATCTATGAATGATCTCATAATTACACCAGAGGGAATAGAATCGGCCATCGATCGACTTTCGAATAACTCAGCGCCAGGTCCAGACGGCATCTGCAGAAAGATGCTTAAAATGACTAAACCTATAATATCTCCCGTATTAGCCGCCCTTTTCCAGCAATTAATAGATACAGGAATTGTACCAGATGACTGGAAGGTCGGTCGTATCACTCCCATTTATAAATCAGGTGACCGTTCAGTGCCCTCAAACTATAGACCTATATCCTTGACTAGTATTCCATGTAAATTACTTGAGCATATCATACCTTCCGCAGTTATGAAATATTTATCTGAACATAACTTCTTTTCTAACAATCAACATGGATTTCAGAAAGGACGCTCTTGTGAAACACAGCTTTTTGAACTTATAACTGATCTTCATCTAGCTGTTCACGATTCCATAAAAATCGATGCCATATTTATTGACTTCAAGAAAGCATTCGATAAAGTTCCCCATTCTCGCTTAATGTTGAAACTTAGCCGGCTTAACATACATGGTAAAATTATAAATTGGATCTCAAGTTTTTTAACCAATCGCTACCAATTTGTTTCCGTAAATGATCACTTTTCCGCTTTAGCACAAGTTAAATCTGGCGTTCCTCAGGGATCCGTACTTGGCCCAATCTTATTCTTAATTTACATTAATGACATCAGTAACAACCTGACCTCAACAGTTCGATTGTTTGCAGATGACTGCGTTCTTTACAGACAAATTATCACCTCTGAAGACACTAATATTTTACGGGCCGACCTAAACAAAATTTCACTTTGGTGCGAGCAATGGCAAATGGAAATTAATGTTTCTAAAACTAAAACAATGACATTTAGCAGAGCCAGTAACGTTCACTTAAGTTCATATTTTATGAACAGCATATGCATAGAGAATGTGTCTACATTAAAATATTTGGGAGTCCATTTAACTTCTAACCTTACATGGAATGATCACATTGATGAAACAATTTCGAAAGCAAATAAAACACTTGGACTCATTAGGCGAAATTTGTATTTAGCAAATGAGTCAACTAAATTATTAGCTTACACAGCTCTAGTTCGCTCAAAGATTGAATACGCTTCCATAATATGGAATCCAAATCAGACTTACCTAATAAACAAGCTGGAATCTTTACAAAATAAAGCAGCACGCTTCATCACTAAAACATACTCTAGAACATCCAGCATCACGGCTATCAAAGAGTCCCTCCAATTACCGTCTCTAGAAACACGACGACTGTTAGCACTGCTTTCCCACTTCCACAGATTGTATCATACCCCGTCATACTTTACAGCATCCCATATCAAACCCCCACAAAAAATTTTTCCCCGCCTCGACCATCCCTACAAAGTGCGTCCCATGTTTGCACGTACGAATCTCCTGCGACAATCACCGCTCTTTCTAGCTATTCATCACTGGAATAAGCTGCCAAAAGAAATTGCTTCTATACGTGATCATGACTCATTTGTTAGTAATTTGAAGCGCAGTTTTACGCATGTTGGGTAAAAGCAGAATTTTATGCCTTTGACGCATTGTAAGTGTATCTACATGCTTTGTACGGAGTGTTGTTGTTGTTTTCATCATGTATGCAATTCTCTTTCCTTTTTTTCTTTTTATATTTTCTTGTTGTATTCGGTGATCTTTACCACGGTGTTCTATATTGCCTTCCCCCCCCCCTAATTGTGTTTGACATATCCTGTTGTTAACCCCCCCCCCTATGTAATGCCCATAAGGGCCTTTAGGGTATCTGAATAAAAAAAAAAACTTCCCAAATAATATAGCTAGATGAAAAGTGCCAATGAGAAAATTGTGCAGCGACATGAGAAACTCCCGCTACAGTAGTGGGGGTGAATTGTAGCAACAGGCGGGTTTAGCCTGGCGATCAAGGCCAGCAATTTCTCCGCCCGAGCGTCTCGCACAATACCGCTGAAGGGTTTCACCATATGTCCATCAAACCAGTCTCTCTTAAGAATTCGATGAGGAGACGTGAAGTTTCTTTGCGGGCTATAACTGATCCCTCGAGAAATATAACTGTGTTGCAGGCGCGCATGCGGAACGTCCTTGTTTTGCAGATTCTTCAGGAGAGTGTCTCTTTCATCTTGGAATTGCTGGCAGGACCACAAAAAGTGCTCGTTGCATGCCGTACAGTTCGGAGAATTGATTCACCCCGTTTTAAATAACCAGGCCGGTGTGTTAGCAGATCCTGTCCTTATTCGATATAGAAGTGAGGCTTCCTCTCGATGCAATCTCTTGGTTACGCAGGGCATATGGGGTGCAACCCAAAGCGATGCAAAGTGATTTCGAATGTCAGATTTTTGCACTTGATTACTCTTTGGAGCCTCGATTTTGGGAGGATGATAGAGCTCTGCGTATGCAAGCGCATCAGCTTTCTCGTTTCCTGAGATACCAATGTGGGAGGGAATCCACTGAAACTTTACTGTGAAGCCTTTGTTGTTGAGTTCTTTCACGATGGTTGGTGATTTGCGTGGGAACTTGAGGGATGGCAAACCACGGTATACTTGTTGTAATGCGGCCTTTGAGTCCGTAAGGACAACCACATTCTGCCGAGGCAAAGTCTAGTTTGCGCAGACCAGAAGCTATTGCTACGCCTTCCACGACTGTTGACGAGGCTATACAGTCCAGACGGCCAGACCACGTATATCTTAGAGAGGGATTATAGAATGCAGCTGCGCAGCGGTCTTCGTCTGCCTTGACAGAGCCATCTGTGTATACTTGTAGGTGATTCGGGTAAGCCGTGTTCAGGTGTTCCAGGACTAATGACTTGGCTTCTGCAGATGGAATGCAGCACTTTGATTACAATCGTGGTACACTTAAGTTGCATGTGATATCCTCGAATGTCCAGGGTGGTTCTATCCTTTCCCTCTGTCTCGAGCAGCGCAATCCTAATACGCGAAGCGTGTTCAATGCTGCATAAAAATGTGAGCGCGGCCTGTTACCTATACATCGTAAGAGGGCTCTACCGGGCGTAGACTCACTCAATCGTAGTAGCTGGATTATGAGAGTTTGGGAAGCCTGAAGTCGTAGAGGGCGTGACTCAGCTTCGTAGAGCACTTTCTTGTTTGACGCTGGCTGAGGGACTCCAAGGCAAAGTGGATGGGCTTCTGTGGATGGCTTCTAAGCGCTCGTATTGGCTGTCTGAGGGTGACATCACAGGTAGCTGATACAGGATTCGACTGGTAACCAACGCTGTATGTAGCCGTAGCATCGACGTCGGGTGGTTGCCCCGGCGTAAGCCAGCGACTCGCTTGAGCACATGTAGCCTGGGTGACGATGACGCCACAACGTGGTCAACACCGCGGCGCCAGAGTAGTCTGTGGTCTAAGGTAACACCCAGAAATCGGACGTTGGTGACTTGTCGAACCTGGTATCCGTCCAAATTCAGCGTCAAGCGTGTAGATTTTCTTTTCACTCCAGGAAATAGTACGAATAATGATTTCTCTGCTGATAGTGATAATCCAATCGTTGCCACGTGGCCCTGAATGGTTTTTACTGCTCCCTGGGCTATTCGTGCGAGGCGGCGATGCTGGTAGCCGGAGACCCATATGCAGATATCATCGGCATATATAGATATCTTCACTGGTGTTCGATGGTTTAGTACTCTTGGGAGGCTACTCATGGCAATGTTAAATATTAAGGGAGATAAAACACTCCCCTGTGGCACGCCGCGAGATATACGTATTTCATCGCTCAAAGTGTCGCCAAGACGAACTCTGATGCGACGATCATTGAGGAACGATGTATGAAGTGCAAGAGATGACCCGTGACTCCTATACCTTGTAACTGGCTGATGATGGCTCTTTGAGACACGTAGTCGTAAGCCTTAGAAACATCCATGAAAACAGCAAGTGGCGACAGGTCATCCGCACTTTAATGTTCGATGTGGCTTAGCAGGTCCCGCACATTGTCTTGAGCGCTTAGATGCTGCCGAAGCCCAGTCATGCACGATGGTAGTTTTCGACCTTGCTCGACATACCAAGTGAGTCTTGTGCACGCCATCTTCTCCACTAGCTTCGCTGCACACGAGGTCAGTGATACCGGACTGTATGAGTCCAAAGCTGCAGGATTCTTTCCAGGCTTCAGAACCGGTACCACCCATGCTACCTTCCATAAATGTGGGATAGCCCCACTGGGCCAGACTTGGTTAAAAAATGCCAGCAAATCACGTCGTCTTTCAACCGGTAGGTTAGTCAGCATCTGATTACTGATAAGGTCAGGTCCCACCGCACAGTGGCGTCGGAGGCTGCTCATAGCAAGTTCCAGCTCTCTGAGTGTGAAAGGAGCATCCATTAGAGACGACGTTAGCGGCGGAGGCGGGTTGGTTGTGCCGGCTGACCTGCCGGAAGAGTAAATTTCAGCGAAGGCATTCGCAAGACAAGCGAGTGTCTTGCCTAACTTCAATGTTAGGGCTTCAAATGGCTTGTTTGGTCGAAAGTTTCCAGCAAGGTTATTAACGACCCACCATATCCATGGAACTGGCGTGAAGACCGATAGGCTTGCACAAAATGATGTCCATTGGTCCCTTCTTAGTTTCCTTGTATAACATCGAATCACTGCGTTAATCCTGTTATATATAGTCTTCATTGGTGGGCCACCCTTCGTCCTCATCAGCCTCCGTTCCGCTCTTCTACGGGCAGCACATAGATTTTTGAGCTTTAGATCCGGAGCGGGGAAGTGGTCGGGTAGTTTCAGCTCAGCGGTAGCCAATCTCTTGCTACGTAGCATGTCCGCGAACAGGTCTCCAGCCGCATTCGCTTAGGCCGTCCCTGTACGTATCCCAATGCGTCACAGGGCAGGATCTTCGGCCGTTGGTTCTATATCCAGCAATGTTAACGAAGACAGGAAAATGATCACTGTCCATTCTATCTTTGCTAGTCGTTGACGATGCAAGGATGTCCGTGGAATGTAACGTCAAGTCAATGACACTGTAAGAGGCCGGTGGACGAAAAAACGTTGGCTGTTTGTCATTTGCCAAGCAGAGTCCCTCGGTGTTTAAAGCACTAACAATTTGCTGTCCACGTGCATCAGTCGCCTTGTCGCCCCAGAGAGTATGGTGCACGTTAATGTCCCCACATATAATCCTCGGAGCTGGGCAGCAGCTGCAGAGGTCTTTTATAATTTCTCCCATCGAGACCTTCAGGCGAGAGCTCACATATACGGAGGCCACGCTGAGGCTTCGGTTGTCCAGCCGCACTTGTACAGCAGTGACTTCAAAAGCACTGCTGCAAAGGTCTTGAACTGGTAGAACGTAATGTGGTATTTCACGTCTCACATATAGCATGGCGCTTGCGTTCGGAAATGTCGGAATACGTTGGTTTCCATGTGCAACATAACCAGCAATTGATCTGGAACTTGGAAGACCAGCCTCGGACAGGGCCAATATTGGCACAGGCATGTTGAGTAAGAAAAGCGACAGTTCAGGTAAATGGCACGCAAGACCCACACAGTTCCATTGCATAATAAGTGGCACCTGTGGACGAGATGGTGAACATTGTGTCCTGACCTCATCCATATTGCTAGGTGCTTTAAAAAGAGGCAGAGCTTAGAATCACTGACTCGAGAGCCAGGACTACTTCGAGCATTTACTTCATCGAGCTCGCCGGCATCTTCTCTATGTGTGATCGCAAGGCCTTGAAGAGAGCACGTAGCACCTGCTGTCAGTCTTCCTGTGGTGTTCTTTCATCGCAACGCGATTGGGGTCGCTGCAGTGCAGACACATAACTTCTCTGTTCCGGTTGTTCAGCAGTCTTCTCGTCTGCGGGGCCTATGTTCATTGATTTGACTGCCTTAGCCGATCCGCTGCGTGATGGCACCACTGTGTCCAGAATTCCTGGAGAAGGCTTCAGATTTGGAAAATCAGTTTCACTCTTTGAGCTCCATTTGATTTCGTCTGACTCTCTGTGACTTTCTGTCTTTTTCTTCGTCGTATTTTTCTCATCCTCTCCTGTTGGCCCCAAGATAAACGTTTTCTTATGCTTTATTGCCGCTGCCCGCGTAGGACACTTTCTATAACTAGCTGGATGACCCCCACTACAGTTTGCACATAGAAAGTTCTCGCTGCACGCGCATGTTTTGAAATCGTGCGGTCTTCCACATCTCTTACACCGCTGCTCACCACGGCAGTACTTGGCCACATGTCCATAGCGCTGACACTTGAAGCACCGAGGTGGTGTCTCAACGTAGTCAATGGTCTCGTGTCTTGTAGCCCAAGTTGATCTTCTCTGGACGGCCTGTATTTGGAGCGAGCTTAAGAACCACGGAGCTGGTTCGCCAGGACTCTAAATTGGATTCGTAAATTTGAGCGCGTCGCGTGACTCTCCTTGCATGGTAAACACCTTGTGGCTTTAGGTATACCAACAGTTCCTCGTCAGTGTACCACTTCGGTACTCCTCTAATAATGCACGTGTTTTGCAGGTACGAATTGGGCACTCGTGCTGAGATTGTAGTCCCTGAGATTGACTTGCAGCTAAGGGAATTCACATGCCCTTCTGTCTGTACATATAGAAGCAGGGCTCCCTCTGCAGTCAATCGGCTCCTAACTGGCGATGCGCCAAGAATTTTTTCAATTTCTGTAGACAGAACAATGGGATTTACATTTTTCAGGTCGGCGCCTCCTGTGGCAGGGGTAATAATCACTGGGATTCCGACGGTCCTCTTCTTGCAGTGACGCACAAGCCTGAAGCCTTCATCGTCCAGATCTGTGATGTCAGCTATGTCACAATCGTCAATAAGCGTAGACTCGTCGTCTGTTTCTGTAGCCGTGTATCGCTTACAGTCACGGTTGCTCTCAGGGTCAGTCGGTGGCCTCTGGCCCGGTCAGGCGTAGTCATGACGGAGCTCTCGCCACTACCAGATCGGGCTCTTCTGCGGGCTTCTATCGAAGCGACGGGAGGCGAAGGCGCCCCCCCCCCCGGCCTCCAGTAGGGGGGGCCGGGGGGGGGGCTCAATACGTGCTACATACAAGTATTTTTTCCGAGCGTAAAGAATCCCGCGAATGCACGCCGAATGACCACGCCGAATGACCGCACGCCGAATGAAAACACTTTTAGGAGCTCGTATTGAGTTTTTCATGATTCTCTACAGTTTTCTCACTGACACTTTCCATGTAACTATATTATTTGAGAAGTTGATCAATTATGCAAGACCAATTATGTAATTAGACGGAATGCAAAAAATAATCTGAGTATCACAAACGCACGCACACAGATGACACCTCAACTCGCTCCCGCAACAGTTGCAAGCAAATCCCTCAAACTCTGGCCGGAAAGCGAGCAGGAAGCGCGCCTTGGTTCGGGCGAGAAACTGCCGCGTTTCCGTCCCGCGCACCAGACCAATATTTACTTGGAGAGGTTAACAGCACGAAGTTAATCGTGCAGACCGGCGCACTTTTTGTTAACAAACGCGGAGGTATACGAAGCGTCCGTTGTCGTTTATAGCGTAAGCTACCCTCGGAAGCCACCTCCTGGAGATGGCGTTTCCCAACGCAGCAGTTTCGCTGAAATACTCGAGAAATGGTGCGTAAAAGTGTTGTTTTGAAAGCAAGCTTATGAAAGCCGCAAGATCACTCCGCTTAAGTATACGGTTTATTAAGAGGCCCTAATAGTGTTCTACAGCGTAAAAAATGAAAGCTAGCCTATTTACGTAGAAGAGAGTTTAGACTGCGACTTTCCTAACGGCTAAACAGCGTGCTTCTTTAAACTCTAAACATATATAAACTCAATCAATAGGATATGGTGAGTGGGCGTTCCTGAAGTACGAGCTCGGAGACCTTAGCGGGCGTCCCCTTTATTATTTTTTTCCCTTGTCCTGTCGGGTCTCCTGCTGGGGACTTGTGTTGGCGCCGAAGTGAAAGGGGAAGAGGAATGGTTGCCGCCACTGTGAAGTATCGGCGTGCTCGTTAACGCGTAAAGAAAGCAATACATGTTTGCCCAGCATGCAAAGCCTCGACGCAATAGCTGGCGCAAAATTATGCTGAGTAGGTCTTGCAAAGTTTCGTGTGGCATACGTGAGCAAACGTTTGTAGATCTGATCTTTAACTTTCTTACGAGAAGACGAAAAATAAAGCTGCAATCAGTGACGGCTCGTCTATAATTCCCATTCAGTTCTTGATATTTCCGCCACAGTGGGTGTGAGCGATACTTAGTGCGTAACCAACCAAGCCGCCGACTATAGGTGTGTTCTAGTTCTGGTCAGCATCCGAGACAGTCTACGTCGACAGCTAAAGATACAGCAGGAGACAGCCTCGAGGCCTTGTAAATGGAACGCGTTCCGAGCTAGAGTGTACTCGACAATGGTCAAGTGGGCCAAGCAGCGCTCTGCCGCTGAGGCGCCGCGTGCGGAAAAATTGTGTGAGGGCGCTGCGAGCGAACTGGATTTGGGCGGAGACGCGTTTCGCGGCATATTCAACGTAACTTCGCTGTGGGCGCTGAGACCGATTGTGCGCGTACGCTTTTATAATGGTGCTTTATTTCAACTACAAATTTATATTGACACATTTCTGCTACGTATACACATTTCAGGCGTGAGTTCTACAACATGACGTTTTCAATTTTGCTGTCGTTGTCAAGTGCGTCGTCTGCTGGCAAGCGCGCGTTCGTTCCGAGGATACTGGCGGACGTGCACTGTTTCTCGCACCAAGTCTGTGCCGTAAAATTTTTTATGGTTTTACTTGCTTTGATGTGCCCGCGACTCTTGTGGGCCCGTGCCAATCGTAGTTTCAGCCAGGTGAACAGTTGTACTTAACATTGTTTTTTTTTAAGATAACTCGTAATTTTTGCCACAGAAGCCGCCTATCTGCAACATGAAGCTACGTTGCAGCTATTGAAGCTATTTTTATTGATATCGTGTCACCCGCCGTGGTTGGGAGCGGCCCGCATCAGTCCCAGACTGATCCCTCAGGACCTAAATAAAGTTTTTCATACCATACCATACCCGCCGTGGTTGCTCAGTGGCTATGGTGTTGGGCTGCTGAGCACGAGGTCGCGGGATCGAATCCCGGCCACAGCGGCCACATTTTGATGGGGGCGAAATGCGAAAACACCTGTGTACTTAGATTTAGGTGCACGTTAAAGAACCCCAGGTGGTCAAAATTTCCGGAGTCCTCCACTACGGCGTGCCTCATAATCAGAAAGTGGTTTTGGCACGTAGAACCCCAAATATTATTATTGATATCGTGTCATTTTATGCGTGCTTCTTGTTGATGGAATATTGATCAGGGACACTGCATCAAAGAAAACAGTATTGTGGTGAGATTAATCAGGTTTATCAAGTGCGTGTCGCGAAAAGGTGCAGATGACCAATGCACTCCTAGGTAAATCTAAGGGTAAACATATATATCAAAAACATATCCGTAAGAGAAAAATTATCAAATATTCTAAGTGTACTGATTGAAAGACTGAAAACTCCTGACCGGAATAAGCGTATTTCTTTTAAAATCTGCGCCAGCACCAGGTGAGCCAATCGATTTTCCGCGAAAAGGAATCAAGGCAATTAATAATTGGACGTTAATATGAACAACAGTGTTAGGGAAAAGATATTGCCTATGTACTCAAGCTGAATCGGGGAGATCGGGAAATCTGTACCAATGTAATCACCGTGGCTTATGTGGTGAGCTCCTTCAACGTGCCAGCAGGCGATATGAAGTAGAAACATTAAGTCTAATCGAATGGTATTTGCCATTCAGATGGTATTCGACTTCAGAATCTACTATTAAAAATTATCAGATAGCCGTTTTCATTCGAATGTAACGCATAACAGCACTTTTGAAATTTCGAAGGTGAAGGGCAGACGCAAGTGACGGTTCTTATTCCGAATGATTGTGATGCTGGAGAGCCGAGGCTATTACGCAGAGGTGCATCAGTTCTTTGGGAGAATTGGCGCACGGGGGCGAATCGATTCTGCTGACAAAGCCTTAGTTATCATTCAAGATACACGCCCCGTTCTGGGGCAGCCTGTAAATCAGCAAACTTGATTCAGGGAATGAAAACATTTTTTTTACAGTCTCACCATGTCTGCAACCCATCAAAACTGAGTGCCCAATGTGGTACCACACTTATCTTCAACGAACACAGCAGATCTACAAATATGTGTACGTGCATGTGAGGCATGCTGTTCCTTTAATCGCTTCTTTATTGTCCTTATGATATTGCACCGGATAACTGAAAGCCGCCGTTTATAATACAGAAGCTGTTTAGTTGAGCGGATGTACAGTTGGGAATGGCATTACATTTAGTTATGAAATATAAGATAAGCGTCACATGTTTTCCTGATCAATCAGACTCGAGAATAATTTCTTTCTTTTACACCCCTAGAAGAATTCCAAAGACACAGCTACTTTATTTCTTTTTTCTTAAATTAAACAAATTCTGGCGTTTTACCTCTGGCAATATGAGTGTGAGGCACCCTGTTCAGTGCTCACCACCTGGGATTCTTTAACGTGCACGTAAACCGAAGTACACAAGTGTTTTTCTATTCCGTTCCCATCGAGTTCCACGACCTGGTTTGATCCCGTGAGCTCGAGTTTAACTACGCAACGTGCTATATCCGCTATAACCACTAATTATAGGCTACCGCGACGCTTTTTTTTGTTATTGTTGCATGTTGCATGGACTGGACAAAAAAATTCACAAGTCTTACGGGCCAAAGATTCGCATATATAATGGCTACCTAAAACTGTTTTCGGTGCCCGAGGTCTGACCGCAATAAAAGAACCGGCACCGATTACTCCGCATTCTGTTAAGCGAGGAAGATAGAAACATGAATGGAATGTTGCACTGCAGTTTTTTTCTCCTTTTTCTATAATAATACTTCCTGTAAATCTGACCACAGGGCTCTGGGTGTGGCAGATATGCTTTATTTGTTTGAAGTGGCAATCAGGAAGGTTACATATCTTTTTCCGTCTACGTTTTCACAAGACTTACTGATGGAAAACTATATGCCTATATGCACAAAAATACAAACACGAGAGATACGTGCTGCTTGAATAACAAGGAAAATATTTATTCCTAAGGTATAAATACATGTCATATGCAATTATAAACCCGGTTTGAGCGGTCTGAACTCATATACCAGCGCGTGGAGTAGCACGAATGCCCCTTCCGAGAAGTATCGCCAGGGCCTTGCAACGGCGCCACCTTGATGCGGCCCAATCCACTTAGATCACAGCGCCGCCACAGTATTTTCCGTCGTCGCGCGCCTCACTGCAAAGCATGAGCCTCCCCAGCCGTTCACCCCACTCAACCGCGTTCTAGTACACTCTATTCCGAACTGCTCGGAAGACGTATGGAAGACGCGTCGGCGACATGACGCCATCTCGCGGCGACAAAAATAAATGTTGAGAAAAGCACTAATTATTTCTATATTTTATGTTTTTGTGTCGGTGAATCTATGAAAAACACGATGTGAGTTACATTAAGAGGGCAGGAAAGCGTGTCTACGTTTTCTTGTGTGCAAGCGACCTTCCTGTCAGCTTTCCAATCGTCCTGCTCAGTCGCCATCTTGTTTGGACCGGAAAGTTGCCCGCATCGTTATTGACTTGGATGTTGTATTCGCGAAGCTGTCTACTTTGACGTGTTCGTGAGAATTGGAACGAGACTTATGATGGCCCCTGCCCACTTAGCCGTATACTTTGCCGTCTACGGCGGGTATTGGAACACAGCCTCTATATCACGAGTTGTCTTTGTTCGCACAAAGCATAGAGATAGGAAGACGCTTTTTTCCTATCCTCCATCTCGAAATATACCATGGGTGAAGGAAATCAGCTTTTTCCACATGGCACCAAAGCGGCTGGCGGCATGAAGGTAGAACCATTTTAAATAAAGTTTCATTGATTCATTCCACGGCTCGGTGGTCGAGAAGGGGACAGACACAGATTATTCTTCCCCCTCGGGCTTACCTTGCTTTACGTTTCTTACTGCTGCATTCGTTCAAGTTCTTTGCCTACGGTGCTGATTTATGGATTCGCTACCAAGAAGTGGCGGTAATCGATCATAGCGCGTCAGCCAATTCCAGCATCTGGTGTTGCGACCACGACATGCAGATGCAGAGTTTAATGAGTGCAGTAATGAAGGCAACTTGCTGGTACAGTTTTTTCGGGTTGAAAGGATGCATTCTTCCAGCAGAATAATTAAGCACGCAAACGCGGACAGAAATGAGAAAATGTGCTATGTCATTTCTCTTCCTGTCAGCGCGTTAAATCGGTCCACTGGAGGAAGCCATGTTCTCTGCCATGGCATTGGCGAATGCATTTGGGAAATCTCTAGTCGCACAAATCTCTTCCCGCGGGTATGCGACGGCAGACTTAGATTGCCACATGTCTTTCTAGGTCATACGCGTGGAACATTGCTTAATCCTTATCGTGCATGTGAATGTCTCCTTCTTGCACCCAGTCTGGCCAGTTTCGTTTGGGTACAGCTGTAATAATTTTTTTTGATTCGTCAGCACGAACCGAATTCCACCGATCAAACACAGCTTTTGAAGATGTTTTGGCTTGTCGATTTCTGCCGGTGCGTTTCTAACTTCACTACCTAAGTTACGTTACTTGCAAGAATTTGTAAAGGAATATTTGTGTCTGATTCCTATCGGAACCAATGTACCGATCAATGTATTGTCGTGATTCAGGAAGGCAATTAACTTAAAAGAGTTAACAAGATCGTGGTTTTAGAGGGAATTAAGACTTTCTCTTTTACCTCACACATGAGGACATTACCTGTGAAACCATAGGTGCCGGAGAAAGGATTTTTCGCCCAATAGGGTGCGCACTTATTAATATGCAAGAAAGATGAATTGATTGAGCAGATGTTCTTTGACTGGGGAAATGTTATCCGTGCACCTTTGTGATGTGTTTTAGCATGCGGTTAAAAAATTGTCACTTAGGCCTCAGAGAACCCTCTTTTCTTTCTGTTGGAACAAACGGTCACACTACTTTCCGCCTAATTAGGTTTCTTGCTCTATATAGAATAGGAAAACACAGAATTGTCATTAGATATGCGGAAATTAGACATGCGTACGCCTAGTGCAATGGGAAAGATGCAGATTCGTCTCGCACCAGCGGCAAGTTGTTCTTTCGTCAACTTTCATTCCCCCTTTTTCGTATTATTCCTGCATTTCCATTTAATATAACAATTAATTTTTCCTATGCTCTCTCTGCCTTCACTGTCTATTCGTTTCGTATGGTTGTAGCAAACGAAAAACGAGCGCGTCGGATGCCCTTCATTTTATTGCCCAGCACGAGACTACTTCGAAGAAAACAACAGTAATTACGTTTGACGTAATAGTTCTACGGAAATCCTCAAGGTGGATTGAAGAAACTACGTTACACTAATTAAGTAATTACGTTGTTGTATAGCATCCCATATTTGTCGGCACAGCAACATCTCAGCCCATACTGTGCCAGGAGACGTCCTGTAGATATTATCAATGGGAAGGTTTTTTTTTTAGTTTTCTGTGCTCTTGACAGATGTTCCGCGATTAAAAAACTATGTGCAGTAGGAAAATACACAGCAGTACACATCGAAATGGTTGCCGCGCCTTGAAGAATTCACCACCTTGATTCATTTTAACGCGGTGGTGCCAGCCGAGCGATCGCAGACGTTTGTAAGACGTTATTTTTGCCGATTTTGCTTCTTGTATATGTTTTTATATTAAGAGCTTTTGGGCTGCATTAAAAATGGACTAAAAAGTAGTGCAATGGCTGTGAGCTAAAACCTTCGACTGCCAGTGCATGGGTACTGCGTTCTAGCCTTCACGGTTCACAGTTAATTTTTGCTTTCTTTATTTATAAAGTTATCGCAAAGCACTCTGCGTTCTTGCGATGGTCACCAGGGGGCATCGAAACAACTTGAGCAGTCAGCGCGTCGCCGTTATCGCTGTGAAAAATGGAACACAGACACCAGTTAAGGTGTACGTCTCCCAGCTACATTATGTGAGCTTCTTAATGCAGCAAACTTAGAGGAAGAGAGAGTGCCAGAAAGGAAAGGCAGAGGTTTCAACAAGTTTCACCAGGCTTCAGCAAGTGCCTGTTGCTTTTTGTATAGTTCTGTACCACTGCTAATAGATTGTTATGAATATTGTGAGTTTTAGGACCCTAGTCCAGACGGGCTTCGGCACTTAAGGCCTTAAGGGCTTTGCTGTAGTTTTTAAGGACATGCGAATTGGGCGACCGTCTTTGAATGTTGTAGCTCGTAGCATCGCGTTACCTTGTGAATTTTTCTGTTTCTTTTTTTTCTTCTTTCTCCCTTTATTCCCTTTAGCCCTTTTCTCAGCACAGGGTAGCCAGCCGGTACTTACACTGGCTAACCACCCTGTCTTTCCTCCCCTTTTGTCTCTTTCTCTCTTGGGAGATCAGATTTACACGTCACGTGAATGTTGTGGTTGACCTCTTCATTTCGTCCTGCTATTTGAAGTTGCTTGTAGTGCTCATGAAGAAGACATGCACAAACTCACCTCGCTGTAAAGAACAGAAGCAGCAACAAAGCTTAGCATGATCGCGTGGGATGTCACAGGAGCCAGGTTTCCCGCATAACCGTCTGCGTCGCCTGGACCCATCCTCCCGCTCCCCCTTCCATCTGAACTATCCCGAACAGAGACAACTGTTCCCTGCCGACTATGGCTTGGAGTATATTTCACTAATACATTTGCTTGCCGCACTGGAATGGCTACAGTGATGCCTGCGGCAGCGCGGAAACCATCGAACATCTCCTGTGTCATTGTTCTCGCTACAGCTCCGAGAGACAGTAACCCGTGTCAGCGCTGGAAAGCCTCGACGACCGGCTGTTTTCTTAGCAGACTATCTTGGAATGCCGGCTTATACGGTCTTCAAGCCACATGGTGATGAAGGCACTACTGAAGTTCCTCCGGTCAAGCTACCTATAGTCCGATGGCTCTGACACTGCCGTGTTCTTCTATGTGTATACATGTGTACGTTTTTTTCTTGTTAATATTACTTTCTGTCACTGCATGTGCTCTCCTTTTCTTAGCTTTCCCCTCTCCCCAGTGCTGGATAGGGAACTAGCTATTTTTCTTCCTGTCCCCCTTTTCGCCTTTCGCATACCATTTTTCATCCTATCTCTCTTCGACTATTTGTCAACCTAATCAAAGCTAAAGAGTACAGTAATCCGGTAATAGCGGTGAATCATAAAAATGGCCTTTGTGCTTTGCAGTCGCTCAACCGAACGACGAAGAGGGCTACCTGGGTGCTGTCCATTTTTTACTATTGGCGCGAAGTGCCAGAAAGAGACAAAAGGCACGTTGCCACAAAACTGAAGATCTCCAGTTGCGTGTCCCTGTGTGTTCATCGTCGCCGTCCAGTATAAATAGTGAAAGGGAACTTTCAGAAGCGCGGTACAGATACCTTCATCCGCACTAGTTATGCGGATGCGCAGTCGCCGCAAGACTTTCGCCGAGTAAGCTAACAGAGCTCCCAGCGGCCTCATTTGTCGAGCGGTTGGGTGTCAAAATCAAGCGCGTGTGGTTTTATAAAAAGGGCAGATTAAGCTTTAGGCTCCGCCACCCCAAAGGTAGACCTAAATTTACACTAAATCCCTTTATACGAAGTATAAACACGCGAATCCACCACAAGCTAGCGCTGTTGGTCGTTTGTTAAAAGCTCTACGGTTGTTCAACTGCAGTCATTAGAAACAAGCTAACCGCCTGTGCGTAGGTTCCTTATGCTACATTCTGTTGCTCGCTGTTATTAATAATGAAAAGAAGGACTCGTAGCTCATGGGTAAACTCCAACTTTATTATTATTATTATTATTATTATTATTAGTAGTAGTAGTAGTAGTAGTAGTAGTAGTAGTAGTAGTAGTAGTAGTAGTTTTTTGCGATTTCAATACGTCTCGAATCGACTGGCACAGTCCTATATTTCATTACACTCATTACAAAGAGAACAAGCGCAGCCTGTTGTTGGATACCTCTGGCCTTTAATTCACTTCAGAAGCGTAACTTGATCATTAATTGCGGTGTTAACGACTTAAACATCTGCTTGACAAATGCTAAAATGGTAGATGTCTCACATTCTGACTTTTCCCTTGTGCATCTCGGCAAGTTTCAGGCGTCACTGAAGCTAACCGTCTCTGTGCCAGACCTCAAGCAGAGCTCCTCCAGCGTCTTCAACGAATCCCCTCGCTTTGCTTTCAAGCGCGGTGACCACGTTGGTTTACACGATTTTACAACGAAGCTGTTTACCTCTAGTCCCCGTATGCGCCCCCCGTATGCGTTCCTACCGGAAGTAGGAACGTATGCGGGCACACAGACACGTGGACAGGCATGCGTGCGCAGCAGACTATTTGGGGGAGAGGGAGAAAGAGTGTGGTGACTGCGCCTGTGCGCGCGGCCTGCGCTTGTGCAGTTGTAAAGTCACGCGCGTTTGAGGTGCCGACGCGGCTCCAGCAGCGGTTGCGGAGTAAAGGAGTAAAGCCCCGCCATACACGTTTTTGCCGACCAGGTTAAGTACTGCCAACCTACCCTCCCCCTTCACGCTCCTCCCTCGCTCATCTCCTCGGCTTCTGGTGTAAAGCGGAACTGATGTAGTAACAGCTTCTGTGTTTAACTGGAAGCGACGTCACCAATGCATAGAGGTGCGAGTGTGCAACAAGCGAAAATTCAGGAACCGGAAATCTCGGAAGCGGAACAACCGAAAATAGAAACTCCGGAAGCGGAAACTGCGGAAGTGGAACTGGTATGAGCGACGAATCAGGCAATAACGGAGCACATCAGAGGTTGGCGCTACTTAGCAGAAACGGAGGTAGTGCGTGGATGGAGGGGTTTTACATGGGAGGTGCGGGGACTGCGGCGGCGCTTGTGCAGCGTAGTGCGGTGCCGTTTGAAAAAAATGTATGATTTCATAACGCATGCATGCAGCCCATGTATGCAGCCTCAGTAGGTTCGCGGATAACCCGTCCCCATATGAATGCTGCGGCCCAACGATTTTTTTTTCTCCCCTATCGAATGCTCACTCGTTAACAGAGCTGATGTTTAGGACAAGGAAAATCAGTTCACGCAGCTGCCGGCTGTCTTGCAGCCCATTTCTCATCTTTATACAAAGCTTCAGGTATTAAAGTCGCAATCAGCAGCACACGTCGAGTTCTGCATCAAGTGCTTTATCAGATGTAAAGCTTATCAACGAATGTTTAAGCACTTCAAGCCATTCCTATCCTGCGGCCCAGATTAGATACCTTCCGCCGTTCTGAAAGCTTTCGACATTATATGTGTCCCAGTATTGGCATTTATGTTTACTAACTGTTCGAATACTTCCACTTTCCCTCACATGTTGAAAACTGCTCGTCTTCTTTCCGTCTTTATTTGGGAAGCTTTAGCTCGTGGCCTACTCCCATTTTTCTCAATAGGTATTCAGGTCTTTCGGATTTAGCTATTTAAATACATGTGAAAAGGAGAAATAATTTTCTCGAACTACCGCCGGACCGATTAGAATAACTTCCTTTTCTGTTCAACTTGAATGATAAATTTAAATTCTAATAACTTCAAGTGAATTCTGATTTAAAATTTCCCGAAACTGGTAAGTTTGGAAAACAGAAACACGATGGTTACAAATCCGTAACTCTGGCGGAAACAGATATGACAGTTCTGCATACTGCATCTGTTAGGTCATCTCAAGTGGAAAAAAAAATGTAATTTTTGAATTTACAGCTTGCGTTAAATTGTTTCAATGCTTACGCTGGTTCTGCATCAGTCACACTCACAAATAAGTGGAGTACTCAAAAGTGATTTATAATACACCAGTTTTGTCCTACTTTACATGTATTACGATGTCGAGTTTACAGAACTGTGATATCATTTTTTATTGCTGAGTTACAAAGTGTTAAAACTAGACAATGAATTTTTTTTTATTTTTACAACTCTCAATGATTTCTCTAAAAATATTTATGGCTTAAATAAGAACTGTCCTGCCTACGATTACCAGATTTTATATTTTTCTTTTGAATACAATAAACATCATCAATTTTTTCGTAGTGGTTAGTGTGAAAAATGGCTTCTCGGCTCCCATGCATTTAGATAGCAGCTGTCGAGTTACACGCTCCCCTTAAGTTTGGCTGTAAAGCCGATGTATGGAATTATTACTTGACTTTTCTTCTCAGTGCCAGATCTAAGATTTTTTAGCTTGAACTTTACATCATTAATGCACTGTAGTCGGAAGATCTCCTTGATTCCGAATCAGCATAGATTTATGCCTAGTCTCCCAACTATGACCACTCTGCGCCGGTACTGGTCAGCCGCTCACTGCTTCTAGTTAGGCTTAACCACTTCCACGTGGACTATTACGTCCTTAATCTCATGTACATCTATCTTCTTGATAGATCATGTTATGCCAACGCCAATGGCCGGAACGTGTTCATTGAACAAGGAAACTAGCGTCGTCCCTAAAGAGCCAGAATTAGGGCCACTCTAGTCCTTAATTTTGGTTCATTCTTTTGCCTACTCGGAATTCACCTTTCCTTCTATATGCCGATGACGTTAAGGATGTTAAGGAAAATTCCCACTGTTGATGACTGTCATGTCCTGCAGCTCGACCTGTTTTTCTTTTCTCAATTGTGCGAAGATAATGACCTCCCCTTGAATTCTGCTAAAACCAAAGCTATGACTTTCCCTTGCAGAAGAGCAAGTATTCCGTTTTCTTATTCTGCTGAATCTGTAGGGTGCTTAAGGTCTGAGATCAATGACCTTGGCGTACTGTTTGATTCAACCTTACACTGTTCTGCTAACATTAAACGCGTCGCAATGCTGCGTCCGCTATCCCTTGGTTTTGTTCCCAGACTATCATGAGAATTCATTTCTAGAACGCCTTTCCTTAAGTTTTGTACAACAATTTCTCTTCGGCAGCTTGAGTACGTGTTCGCGGTCTGGAATGCCGTTTACAAATACAACAATGACTTCATATAATAGGTCATTAAAACCTTTCTCAACATATATAATTATTTCTTTTCTAACACCAGTACCCTACCTTGTTTTAGCACTGTTGGACTATTGCCGCTGCCCTTACTTCACTGCCGACGTAATGACGCTGACCTTCTGTTTCTTTTAGAACTCATCCACGGTATCCTCACCTGCCTCGAACTCCTCAGTTGTATCATGTATCGTATTCCGCAGAAGATGGCCAAAGTATACAGGGTGTTTCAGCGAACAATTTCAAAAATCTTTAAAAGTTGCCTGTGGGAGATATCACAATTCTAGTTCATGAGCCGGTCTACTCGAAGCGGCGCACAATACTTGCACAAAAAATTGAGATGCAAAATCAACTAATTAATAAAAAATTCACTAATTAAGTTGTTAACTAATTACATTATGGCCCTTATTGCAATTTAAAAATTCTAGCCGCGGAGTTCCTAAGGTGGATTCACTTGGAACAAATTTTCGAGATGACACCAGTTTCGAGATACAAATTCCCCAACTTTGCAGATAAATGCATTGGCGTTCCAGTTAGTTTGTTAACGAATCGTCGTTTCATGCATTTCAAACGCCAATGCATTTCTTCGCAAAGTTGGGGAATTTGTATCTCGAAATTGGTGTCGTCCTGTGAATTCGTTCCAAGTGGATCCGCCATTCCGAAGTCCACTGCTAGAATTTGTAAATTGCGATATGAGGCATAAGACAATTAGCCAGAAGGTTAATTAGTGAATTCTTGTTAATTTGTCAATTTCGCATTTTAATTTCTTTTGTGAAAGTGCCGTCCGCCGCTTCGAGTAGACCGGCTCATAAACAAAAATTGAGCTATCTGCCACAAGCAACCTTTCAAAATTTTCAAAAGTGTTTGCTGAAACACGCTGGATAGGCTTTTCCATGTTCCTTCCCGCCATGACCAACACTCAGCTGTCGACAGATTATAAAGTCTTTATAATACTTACTTTTATCTCGATATTTCTTATAAGTTGCTGCTGTCATTGTTTTGATCCAAGTTTTGCATTGATGCATCATAGTAACTTTCCCACATTGTGCAACTATTTTTCTCCTCCTTTCTGTTGTGAACTTTGGTTGAGTGTAAACTGTCCTTTTTCGTAATTCTCATTTCATGTTTAATGTGTACGTTTTCTCGTTTTATGGCCAATTGTTCTCTCTTTTTATGTTTTCCCAGTTTTTTTTTTCTAAATCTCTTGTAATTATCTTAAAACCCTTTTGTTACTCTATCCCTGCATCCCGCCAGCGCTGAGACCTTAGAGAGAGAGAGAGAGAAAGGCAAAGGAAAGACAGGGAGGTTAACCAGAAATTATCTCCGGTTGGCTATCCTGTACTGGGGGAGGGGCGAAGGGATGCGATAGGTGAGAGAGAGGCCATAAGTCTGCCGGCAAGTGCAAGCTCCTATTATGTTTTCCCTATAATTTTCGTCGTTACAGGCCCGGCTCGATGCTTCAATTGTTCGCCGCTCAGCAGTCGCGCTCCGGCGCCTTTGAGAGAGCCGGCCATATTCTCGGAAAACAGGCCCGAAGGCGACACTTCCCTCGGCATCTTGCGAGTAGCGCGCATTCGCGCATCTAATGAGCCAGCATACATTCTTCGAAGAAATCATTACCAGAAATCCCGCCGATCCACCGATCGACATTCGCTACGCTCCGAGGCACGCGAAATCAACATTGTAAAATGTCGCGTGAAGATTTTGGCGCCACAGCGCGCGACCACGACCCGGTGCAGCAGATCGTCTCTAGGCGCTAAAAGCCGATCCGCGGGGAGGCCCACGCTTTAATATCCTATTCACGTTGCATTCATAAATCACGCCCGCATCGTTTAGTCGCCACGTTTCGTTGAGGATCTCAAATGCCGCTTGGCTATATCACACTTCGCTTCGATATGAATGAAGACTCTGATGCATGCGGGCATAGATCACGTATTAATCGACGCGGTATACGTAGGCAGTACGTGCTTAGCTCACTTCCACGGCTGCTCGTCATTGTTTGGTTTCTGCCTTACGCCGTGGCACCCACGAACAAATAGTTCTAGGAATCAGACTGCTGCTTCACCACCTCACGTCAATAGTCATTCCCATTTTTATTACACGTAGATTTTATGGAATTTCCATCAACTCTTTTAGGCCCCTTTGCAGCCACGGCACATTAAGATCACAGAACCCATCCGTCCACTGCGAACTCATTAACACTAGCATGGCGCTCTTTGGCCAAACATGGCCCTTGCGCCATTAATTATTCATTCGTTCATTCATGCTTCACCACCTCGTCGAGCAAGACCATGACATCACGTTACAGTGGATTCCAAGCCACTGTGGCATAACGGACAATGAACATACCGATGCCGCAGCACGATCTGTACATGACGAAAACTTGCAAGACTCCATACCATTCTCACGAACCCATTCTCTTGCAAATGAAGCCATAAGATCTTCATGGAACACGCCAAGCTTGAAGCACACAAGTCTGCACCGACTGGACCCATACCTTTGACTTCAACCCCCATCTCGAATCGACAGAATGGTACTTTGTTAAAAAAATTTTTAAGTTATGGGGTTTTACGTGCCAAAACCACTTTATGATTATGAGGCACGCCGTAGTGGAGGACTCCGGAAATTTCGACCACCTGGGGTTCTTTACCGTGCGCATAAATATAAGTACACGGGTGTTTTCATATTTCCCCCATCTAAATGCGGCCGCCGTGGCCGGGATTCGATCCCGCGACCTAGTGCTCAGCAGCCTAACACCATAGCCGCTCAGCAACAACGCTGGGTAGTACTTTGTCGACTGTGGCTTGGTGTCGCTTTCACAAGCTCTTTTGCCTTCCGAGTCGGTATGGACGAGAGCGTGGCTTGCAGAGAGCGCGGCTTGCAGTAACTACGGAGGCGAGGAGACTATAGAACACGCACTTTACCACTGTCTTAGATACAGCGCGCACCGGCTGCCGCTAGCGGCCGTGTTGGCAAGCCTTGACGACAGGTCACTTTCAGAACAGAAAGTCTTGGAATGCCGTCATGAACTGTCATCGCACCGAAAGTCTGTCAAAGCTTTGTTGACCTACCAGGGATGCTATAACGTAAAACTATATATTCCAAACTTTTCTATTCCAATTCTGCAATCAGCCCTCCTCGATAGGTCAAAAACTTGTTTGGACCACCCCCACTTCACCTGTCTGTCACGCGACGTCATGAAAACCACGATAGCTCCCCATCTGATATGACGTGTACACACTGATTATGCATGATTTGAGCGAACAAAATAAAAAAATAGTTATTTCTGATTCGACGCCTTTTGCCATTAGCCCTCGGCTATTGGTCAAAAGTTTTCGGGCTGCACCCACTTCACCTGCCTGCCATGCGACGTCACAAAACCGCAAAAACTCACCGCGTCAAAGTGACGTGTACCGTTAAAGATGTATTAGTATGCCGAACAAAACCGAATTTTCTTCTGAATAGCCACAGGCTGCTCCGTTCCGAAAGCAATAGAAGATGGCTGCCACCGATCGCTCAGGCACTGGCTTCTCACAACTGGGAGCATGGGTTTATTTGCGTAAATTAAAGCTTTTTATGTGGCCGTGTAACGTTTTCGAGCATTTTCGGCACGTTTACTACCTCGTTATGACAGCTCTTGTTGGCTGAGGATCCGTTTTAACGTCATTCTTAAGCTTCCTTTGCATGCCACCACGATTTTTGGCCAGCCACCGTAAGCTAAGTACGGGAAAGCGTACCAATCGCAGACGCCAGCACCACCCTCTTCATCCGGTTATCGATTTTCAGAGCAGTCGCTCGGCCCCATCCAATCCCTCTCCACTTGAGCGTGCTGCTCGCCTCTTTTCAGCCAATCAGATAAGACAAGCCGCTCGCTGTAGGCAATGTTATTCGTTTTCCAAGCAAACCAAAGTGACCGCCTATGAACGAGGAGAGCGTTTGATTGGTCTGTTCAGACAGCCCTGCAGGTGACCACCCGATGCTTGCGTCGGCGGTTACTCAAATTTGACGTAAGGCGAGAGAGAGAGAGAGGAAAGGGGAAAGGCAGGAAGGTTAACCAGAGGGGAAGATTCGGTTTGCTTCCCTACGCTGGGGAAGATTGGAATAAAACATATTGGAATAGTTTTACGTTATGGGGCCCCTATTTACGTGGCAATGGCCTATTAGAAAGACTATATGATCCCGTCGCATTTTTTTTTCACGTCTTTCTTTTTTTTTTCTCGCTCTTCATTGCGTCTTTACTTCCCCTTCCCCTAGTGCAGGGTAGCAAACTGGAGGCTTTAACTCTGGTTAATCTCCCTGCCTTTCTCTTATTTGCGTCTTTCTCTCTCTCTTTATCTCACGACAGCCACAGGTGAGATCTTTGTGACTTGTCGCATGAAGTAAACAGCGCATTAACCGAAGAACTATAACAGAACTGTATTGGTCACCAGCCTCTTGCTAATTCGGTTCACATCGTTAGTACAATTCTGCTTGTCAAAAATGTTATAGATGGTTTTCCTTTCTTTTACTTTTGGTACCATCTGCGTCGAGAATGTGCGAGTGATCATTCTGACTACTTGCACTTGAGTGTCTCATTTATGTGCACATTCTGTTCGGGAACTCTCTTAATGGGAAGCAGTCAGGAGCGTAGCCAGGTTTCCTTCTTATTTCGTCGAGGGGTGGGTGGGGGGGGTAAGGTCCCATATTTCTCTGTTAATTTTTCGCATGTTTGGTGCATAATAATAAACCTGTCACCTTGAGCAGGCCCTTGGTCTGCCCGAAGGCATGTACCACCCTGAACTTTTCTGGGGCGAGTGTTCGAAGGATATGCGCCTTTGTTCATAGGCAAAGTGACAGACGTAAAACGAAGTAGGGCGTCGGATAGTAAAGTTTGGGGGGGGGGCATAGGCGTAGGACAAAGCCTAATCAGTACCCCTCCCCCCACCACCACCACCGGCTACGCCACTGGAACATGCAGCCCAAGCCATGAGCGGAATGGTCGTCGTTATGACATATTTATCAGTGGTTCGCCATGCGGATCACTGCTTTACGTCCACAGGCATGAAGTGAAATGAAAAAAAAAAAGTCATAAACAGTATGGCAAAAGAACTATGGGTTTTACGTGCCAAAATCGCGATCTGATTATGACGCACGCCGTAGATGGGGAAGTCCGGAAGTTTTGACTAACAGGGGCTCTTTGATGCGCACCCAAATCTAAATACACGGGTATTTTTGCATTTCGCTCCCATCGAACTGCAGCTGCCATGGCCGGGATTCGTTCCCGCGACCTCCTGCTTAGCAGCCCAACGCCATATAGCCGCTAACCAACCACGGCGGGTAAACAGTACGGCAGCGCTCCAGATTTTTCGCGCAATGTTGTATGGTGTGAGAATGAACGGCCGACTGCTCAGCCTCGCTGACAAATAAACAATAAAAAAGGCCTTGTGAAGGAGAACAAGTTTGCCTTAAATGTTACTTTTTACCCACATTAATACACGCATAACGGAATGTGTAGTGGCATCGCGTTAATAGATTGTGCAGAAGCTAAAGAGATTGAAATGCGAGCAAATTGTTAGCTAATAAATTTAGCTACTGTGGACAATACTTTTACACAGAGATACCCCTACCAAGGTGTATAGTCGAGCAGTGCCCTGTACAGCTGTAAAACGCTCACCGTATACGTTCGATTGCGTAGAATACCCTAAATAATGCCTATATTTATGAAGAAAAGCAATTGCAGTCGCGTATTTATGCTTCAGTTACAAAAGTTGGGTTAATGGAAAAGTCTGACTGCACGCTGAAATGGAAAAGTATATGTTGTCGTGTAAGCTACTTTTCCAGATTCTTTGACAGCTCGCTGCCGAAGGAATTCGCGTCTTCTTAAAAAAATCAGTGTCGCTATTTCAAAACTAGTCTGTCTAAAGCTCACGTCAAATTTGCCACAGTAACGGTTCTGCCTTTACATCAGATAACGATCAGTGCGTCGTTGTTAGCCGCTATATTTTCTAGGTGTTAGCTGTATAGCAGTATAATGAAAACGAGATTTTTCTTTGGAACTTGCGCGGGATTTCCTGCTCATTCGTTTTTCATTCGTCTAGTAACCGCAAAAAAAAAGCATATACGTTTATAATACGTTGCTTATAGATGTCCATCCGTATTAACCCTACATTATGTGCCGCAGTAGAGCTGTATTCGCTTTGGAATTACTTGATGAAATAAGAAGTTGTACTAAGAAAGCGTCACTGCCACAAATGTATGCCTTGAAGTGCATAATTTCTTTTGACTTTCTTTGGCTTCCTCCCGGCCCTTGACGTTTGTTCTCGGTCGGCTTCTCACCCAGTAAACGGCGCCTATCCCGGAAAGAGGGTAATCCGCGGTCACGTGGGTCACGTGGGTTGCGTGGTGGCGGTCTCCGCCTCATGGTGCCTTGCCAGGCCAGCACGTATTCGCTACGCTGCAAAATGCGATGCAGAGCACGAACTTCTTACGAGCACGTTACCGTGAAGCCAAATGGCACAAACCGTCAACGAAGGCAGAAGAACGTGCCCAGATTTTGCGGTCACATAAAAATAAAATAACTTTGTGTGCGTCATCTCTCTGCATAGCGCTTCATTGAAACGTTTCATGTAAGCTTCATTTATTGTTGATTTCAAGAACTGCGATGAATCTGCTGCAAATTTGTTGTTATTGAGATCAAAAGAAAAAGAAAAGCTGTCACCAGTAAACGGTGACAGCTTTCACCAAAAGCTGTCACCGTTTACTGGTGACAGCTGCACTTTTTCACTCAGCTGTTAATATAACAATAAAGAAAGTTATGTCAGCTAATGTCACTGCAAATATTATTTTCGATAACGTGGCAAACATGCTGTGATTTACTTCCGTCCGTAATTTTCTAGCCTTTTCTGCATTCGCGACATCTGCAACTGTTTTTGCATCTGCAATGTCTGCAGCATTGCTGTGTACGTGTGTTGTTATCGTTGCTAGACTAAACCGTTCTTTTCTTCGCCACCTTTAATACACACACTGTGTCGCCCCTTGTAAATATGCAAGCATGCAGCGAAGCAGTTCCGCGGTCGAGTGACGCACAGGATACCTACTGACACTGCTTTTGTGGGTCGACGGATATACTTCCATCAGCGCCATCACACTAATGTAGCGCTGTACGCGCCTGCCTTGCCATGTCATTCATCAGCATCGCGCCGGCGCGGAATCGTCGATAATTACGATCTTGTCCTGTTACTATACGGTCTCTCTCTCTCTCTTCTCTCTCTCTCTCACACACACACACACACACACACACACACACACACACACGCACACACACACGCACACATGCGTGCACAAGTCACTGCAAGGCAGCATGCACTGGGAATGGCCTTTTGTCCTTGTCTGGCCGTGTATTCTCAGACCAGGCTGTTGGTGGCGAGAGCCACACCAATCCTTTGGAGCACACACATCTGCTTGAGCGTGTACATCTAGCGCTGTCGTTGGCAGGATGACGAGGTAGCCATCAAACCAAGAAAAAAATGCACAGCAGGTTTCGTTAATGCTTTAGGTTCCTTCTGAGCTTTCATTTTAAACAAGAACTGTAGCTTTTGTGTGTGCGTGCGTATGGCTGAAAACTTTACTTCAATACATCACCCAGTCTATCTGATTTCTGATGGCCGGCTGCATAAGACAATAATAGGGCCAGCATCACTATTGGTTGGCACCTGCTCTTACGAAGAGTTGTAGCGTAAAAACATAATCTGAGCACAGGTCGTGTTGCCCACAATGTTCAGCCCAAATGAGCTAAAGCGAAATTATTAATTTACTGTATACAGCCTTGAGCCGCATACACAAATAGGTTACACACATGGGGAATTTCAGACAGCTGCATGCAGAAAGTTGCAGTAGATGTGTGCCCAGTAAGCATGCATCATTTGTCGCAGTAGCCTCATAGATGTTTGCATTACGTAGGGCAGACTAATCCTTGTCTTGGGTTCTCAACGCATCGGAAAGATTGTTGCTGTTGTGGTTAATGACACAATACGTCGATTGAATAGGCACGTTTTTCTACGGATGAGACTGATCCATGAAAGTCTAAGCGGTGCTCCAATTGTAAAACGACACCTTAACCGAAGATTTGCCTTATGCCTCTAAACACACTGAGCAACAGCCTTAGTCATGGACACAAGTGAGTGCAGAGGGACCCTATCGGGAGAGCCATAGAAAGAACGGGATATTTAGAGATCCCTCGGAATGCCGAAAATAGTTGGGCGCAAGTGGTGACGTCATGCCACGTTACCACATCGCCGCTCACTCTGTTCTGCCACCACCACCTCGATAACACAAGGCCTGTGCGCTCCGATTTATGACGTCATGCTACCGAGATTCATGCTAACGTCGTGCTACCTGATTATGATATTAACGCACTCGAACCCACGACCTATGGTGGGATTCGAACCCACGATCTGTGGTGTTAATTAAGGCAAAGTTAATTAAGATATAGTTAAGTAAGGCACTCGAACCCACCACATTTGGTGGAAGTCGAACGCAGATGGACATACGGGCGAACAGGCATTATCTGGAAGCTTGAGTCCAATTGACATCCTTAAGGTTGAGATTCGAACTCACATCCTTCGGTGCTAATTAAGAAGAAATTAATTAAGACACGGTTAATTAGGCTAGAGTTTATTAAGGAACTCAAACCCATGACCTTTATGTTAATTTGGGTGAAGTTAATTAAGCAACATTTAATTAAGGTATAGTTAATTAAGGCACTCGAACCAACTACTTTTGGTGGAAGAAAACAAGTAATAGGAAATAACAACGCACTAGAACGAAAATGCTTCATACTAGACTGAATGAATTTGCTTTCATACTCTTTAGCGTATGCTGAAGTGACTGTTAATTTTGATGTGAAAACATCAAATCGTCCATTGAGTGAAAAAGCCGGTGTCTGTAGAAGCGAAACGGAACATAAATCCCATTGGCTGCGACGTCACTTCACGAGGGCACCTAGACGGAGCAGAATGGGGTAACCGGAACAGCTGCTGTTCCACGACAGCGCGCCAGGTGTTGCGTGAGGGGAGAGGGCTTCGCCGCGACGCCACTTCACCAGCGCGCATCGACGGAGCATATACGGCGACTCGACGCCGCAGGGCGAGAGGTGTTGTATTCGGCGAGACAGTCACCTAGCGTGCGGGTGCCGCCATCTCGCTCTCGGAAGCCGGCGTGTGGTCCGTACATCTCTCTTTCACGCCCACTGGGCTTAGTTGCTGCGCGCGCCGGCCGGCCTTGGTGGCCGCGGCAGCTTCCTCAGTCTCTCGTCTAGCAGGACGTTTGGGCATTAGCATCCTTGATATATCAGCAATATATTACAAATAATTTTGGTCCAAAGCCAAAATGCTAACGTAGAAACTAAAAAAAATTGCACCAATTTCATCGCAGAACTCAGTAACATACCCCGCAGCAAAACTACAAAACATTACTCGCAGCGAAAACCTCGATGGACCGCTCAGTGGCGTTCAATTGGACATTAATGATTTCGCATTCACCACTCATCAGGAGTTCTTAGGTGTCCTGGGGCCTTTTATCTGCTCATTCATGCTCCTTTCTTTGCCCTGTCTTGGGAAGTCTTTCCTTGCGGTCCTTCCTTCTTCAGTCCTGTAAAGCGTGCTTTGCCGCAAGTAGAGTAATTAGGCCGCTAAGCTTGCTTTACGAGCAATGAACAAAATTATCAGTTTACACATAGAAACCGCTGGTCCACGCGGAAAGTTAAAGTTTCTGTTCCCCCTTACTTTGAGCGCCGTCTCGCGTTTAGGAGAGAAAGAGAGCACCGAGGGAAAGGGTACGGGAGTCACGCATACGAGCGTCAGTTTTGCCTGCCTTACCCTGGGGGCAAATAAAAAGCGAACTGAAAAAGGAAAAGGGGTAGATAGTGAGCACTCCGTGGACACAGGAGGACGCACCCATGCATTATATACAGATGGTTCCTCAGGCCTGGTACACTTAGAAAAGTGCGGTACTTTACGAATTGTGTGTTTTTTTCGCGCCAGCTACGGAGATGGCCGCGGTACTTCTTTAAAAGCACCTTTTTTTAAACCCCAGAAGATGTTCTGGGGGCCCAGAGTGTACATTTATACAAATGAAAGACTAAACCTAGAACCCGGCCGGAACTTCATAGGCCAAGCTTCCTGTGCGGACATCACCGTATTTGCACCACGGAGTAGAATTTTGCACATTGTTTGGACTATGTGCAAGCGTACACGTGTTTTCAAACTGTTCGCTGTCTTGGCTCTACATAGAAATAAAAATTTTCCGAGCCCAGTAAATGCAGTTGTGGCCACTGGTCCACCTTTGCCGTGCCATACCTCCTTGTTTTTCCTCTGACGTGGACGTTTTTTGTCAATGCTGGAACACTGGACGGCATTGAGCTCTCTGAGAAGGCGATGTGCACTTGGTTTAGAGCAAGCTTAGAATCAGCTATTGACACACGTTCCACCAGAACGACGGCACTCTTAACTAGGACTTTCTTAAGCTTGTGTGAACGTTGACCGACATACTGCGCACGCGCAAGCTCACCTGCGTGGTATCTATGTTGAAGGATAAAAAAACCTCAGATGAGGTATACGTCTTTCGTCCTGCTTCTTTGACCTCGTATGTTCCCAAGGTAATGGAGGATACGGCCGGTATGAGAATAAACTGGTGCGTTGAGCCCAATGATAACTTAACTGTTAGGCTAACGTGCTTTCGTTTTCCGCTGCGAACAGCACGGAATTGTAAATTTGCTAAGCCTTGTGAAACGTCTTATCAATGAGGGTATCAACAAATGTTTTAGCGATGAAGTTGAAGTGGCAGCCTAGTACTTACAGCGCGTATAGCCACTCGTACGCTCCAGTTCACGCATTAGTTCACCCACGTAATCTTTTACAGCGACGTTGTTAAGGGCTACTTTCCCCGCTATTGCGTTCGCGTGTAGAAAAATATCCCCAAGATAGTGCAATGCTGGGGTCCCGCGGCGGAGGTGCAGTTCGCCATTAAGGGGCCCACATACACACCTTCGCCGGTCATCCTTCTTCACAGAGTGGAATGGCACTGAGTTTTTGTTGGTGTTGTTGTTGTTGTTATTCGCGAATATTGATGATTTACATAGAACCTGAGTGTGATTACACATGCGTCTGGCCGGGATAGTTAGGCTGCAGAAACAATTACGACGGTATGCAGAAGGTGCGATCTAGGCAGATAGAATTCATTTCCTCGGGTGTGGCGCCTCTGTTATTAAATATTCGCAAAATATGAGGTGTAAGTACCCCTTTATAGGTAGGACATGGCCGTTAGATGCAATGGTTATTCGCCTATAGTAGAGTTACTGCATATTCTGCCTAAGGCCTCCATAAAGGAAGCCATATACAGTAACTCTATTGCATAGTCACTGTATACTATATTCGCCGTGTATACAGGGTGATTCACGCATCTAGAACCAAACTTTTTGATTGCAGTGGTACACGTTAGACAAACGAGACAAAAAGTACGCTATTCGTAGCCATCTTGAGTCACTCCGAGAAATTTTTGAAGTGCGATTAATTTGCTAATTATTTAAGTTCAGCTATAGAAAATTGTAAATGTTCTTCTTAAGGCATAGGTTGCATTTGAAGAGATGTTGAGTGTGTTCAGAGAGCTCAAGTGAAGTGCTTTTCCGTGATGTTACCTTCTCTGTGGTTCGTTTTACTGGGCTCTAAACTAAGCCCACCGAGTGTGGAAAAAAGGACCTAAGTGCGCGTCTGGATGGCAGCGCTCTCCGCCGTGTTTCGAAATAACGAAGCACGCATGGAAATCGCAAAAGAAACAGAGCGAGCGGCCACATCTTCAAGCTTACATCAGCGCCTTCGTTTTGAACATCGAAATTCGTCACGGTCCCAAACGATAAGTGTTAGGTTAGCTCTGAACACGAGTGCAAAAGCACTTGCCGGCTTTTTTTCTGCGACTGGCATGCGGGCTTCGTTCTTTCGGAACACGATTGAGAGCACTGCCATCCAAATGCACAAAAGGGCAATTAGTTAATTTTTTATTCTTTGTGGTCTTCTTTTGGAGCCCAGGAAAAAGGACCAACTAAACGATAACGTCAAGGAAACAATTTCGTTCAGTGTTTCAGAGCACACGTTTGAATTTTGCAAGTACACCTCTGGTCTACAACGAACATTTAAAATTTTTGCGTATTTAACCTTAAATAATTACCGAACTAAACGCCCCTAATAAATTTGTCTGTGTAATTCGAGGTGAGTGCGAATAATATACTGTTGGTCTTGTTTGTCTGATGTGTACCACTATATTTCTAAAGTTCGGTTCTAGTTACCCGAAACACCCTGCAGATTCTCAAGATTCTCAGGCCGCTGAGGCCTTGTGGATTTTCTTTGAGAGGTGGGAGCACACGCCCCCATTTCAGCGTTAGATCCCAAATTTCTAAGCAGTCGCATGTGTTTCTATTGTTATTATTGTTTCATAAATCTATAGTTTATTTGACGCACCGAATAGTTCGGCTTGCGTTAGAAATTATCTGCAACAGAAACTCTTATAAAAACTGCCATATAAATATGCCAGTTTCCCAAGTTTTTGCACATTTCACTAGAAGGCCTAAATTAATCCGAAATCCACTTCTACGGGGTCTGTCTTGTCTCGCGACTTGTTTCGGCACGTTAAACCCCGTAATTTTGTTTAACTTTGGCCACGTTAATGGTCATCTTTTCTTTTTCTTTTTTTCCTTTTACATGCGCGCGCACTGCGAGACGAAGAAGGGTTCTAATATGCAAACAAGGTATGTTCCCATCCTCTCTCATTTTCTAGGACTTATGCCGTCGAATGCTCATCACGACAGAAATTTGTCTATGAATCCCTGAGTCCCTCGTTTCGATGCTGAATACTTCTCGGCGTCGCCTTATGGCCGTATTCTGTTGCAGCGGCCAATAAATATTTATAAGGGAGGCTCAAACGTCAAATCACAGATATTCTGAAAGTCGTCTCTCAAGCTTCAACTTATCTCCACTTGAAGCGCTTCATTTCAGGCCAGTTATGAAAATGACTTCACTGAGGGACGCTTCGTTCCTTCGAGCTGGGTGAAATTATATTTTTTCATCTTCCTGGTGCCAATTGTCCCGTCAGAATGGTTCCCCGACTTCGCCTTCTACGTGTTTGCCTCGCTCATATAAGCACAGATCTAGAAACTCGAGTGCGCTGCTAATACAATTTCGTTCTCCTGATTGCGTTGGAAAGAGAAAAGAGAGAGAGAGAGAGATTAGTTTCATTTACAGCCAGTTGAGAAGCGTGTCTTATAATACCAAGAGCGCGCTCTATTACGTACCTTACTTTAAAACGAGCATAAATTTCAAAGATACACAAAAAATCTTCAGTGGAAATTTGAAATGCAAGCGTGACTAATTCAGGAAGTGCCACGCTTCAGATACGACTAATCTTTTTTGTTTTCTTCAACATTTTTAAATTCTAGTTAACGTTATTCCCATTCTGAAGTGCTCCCGCAAAATGTTACGCTGCACAAGGCATACAACAAAACTATAATAACGCGTAACAACAACTACCATACAGCATTAGAGGACGAAAAACCACGCGTTAAAGAACCCCAGGTGGTCGAAATTTCCGGAGTCCTCCACTACGGCGTGCCTCATAATCAGAAAGTGGTTTTGGCACGTGAAAACCCATAATTAAATTAAAATTAAAAAACACGGTCCCTGAAAACGCTAGAAAACATTCCACAGTGCACATACTTCAGATTGGCTGTTACTAATTACTACTGTTGGTTATGTTATAGAGACAAAGAGTACAAAAGAGCATTAAGACGAATGAAATTGCAAGCCTACGCCCCAAAGGCTGACCTCAGTGACGTCAATTAAGGCGCGCTCTGGAATTTGCTAGCGAAGGAGGTCCGTGAGGTTCTCGCCTGTGTGTTCGGTCACATCGGTCACGCCTGCGATAAGCCGGACCATAACGGCAGCCACAACGTGACCACGCGCTCAACTTCGCCGATGACCGCGACCTCGTTACCATCACCAAGTGGTCTCGGAAGCGGCTGTCCCACCTCGTCTTCAATAGTAAATCGCTGGCAAGAAGTCGCAAATTTACTTCATCCTTGTGTAGAAGAAGTGACCTGATGATCGTCATCGGTGGGAAGACGGTGCCCTACGAAATGGTGTAAACACAACATCGGCCTGTCGTAGCAACTCGCATCTGCATCCCGCCGACGCTAATGGCCGAAGCACGAAAGGATCCCGATCGCATCAAGTGCAGATGAGTGCGCGAGTAAAAGACTCGGATTGTGTCGCGGATTCGCCTGCCGGACGTGACGAATACCCAACAAGCGTGGCAAAAGTTCAATAAATTCATGCAAGCGTTCACGCGACTCTCGGCAGCACCGAGCTTGGAGTTTGCTGCATAAATTATGACTTATGGCTATTCACGGAACACGCCGAGGTGAATATATATATATATATATATATATATATATATATATATATATATATATATATATATATAGACTGGAATGCCTGCCGCAAAGCCAAAGGAGCGGCGAAAAGCGACGTTGCCGCAGGGAATACCGCCACTACGCCGGAATCTACTTGGTCGATACGAAAGGGTGGTTGCGATGTATTCTGCCTCATCAAGCGTCAGCATTAGCAAACGCAGCACACATAGTGATTCTACTACGTTCACGATGAGAACGCAAGCCAATCCCTACGATAACTGCTGCGGAGTGTTGGCGGCAGCACTGCGGAAAAATCTCTGCTAAAGCTTTTTATAACCCGATGATTTCCGAACCGATTCCCACTGCCTTCTCCGGTTCCCTCCCACCAAAAGTGCTGAAGCAAATGAAGCCCGACAAGGCAGCGGACCCGATGACATTACGGCAGAACTGTAGAGAACCAGGCCTCAGAACTCCGCTTCTTTGGGTCAACCGCATTGTCGGTGAGTAGAAAACGACTGCCGACTGGCAGGAAAGCACGACTTTGCCTGTCTGGAAGGCGACTGAGACAACTGCAGGTCGATCCGCCTCCCATCACCACATTCCTGGATAGCGTTCGAGCGCGTCCTCTACAGGCAGACCAGTGAACTCCAGATGACCCGTCCATCGGACTGTCAACCAGGTTGGCTTCATGAATCGCAGTGGAATAATTGACACAATTCATGCTGTATGACTGCTCCTTGAGAAGTACAGCGATAAGCAGTGAGCACTGTGCGTCGCATTCCTAAGCCTCGAGATCATTTCGACCGGGTCCCGTACAAGCTGATGCGGCATACGCTCCACGGCTACCAGGTGCCTAAAGAACTTGTAACCTGGGTACAACTACTCTAACACCACCCCCAACAGTCAAGTTCTAAGCGCTTCTTGAGTGTAAATGCCTCTGCACGGTCGGCGTGCACCAAAGCTCTACGCTCACACCACTGCATTCACGCTTATCATGGACGCCATCACGCACAATTTCCAACAACCGGCGCCCTATACACTCTGGTCTACACAAATGGCATGCTAGCAATTCGCCGCCCATGTCAAAGTAAATATGCTGCAGCTCGTCCACACCTTGAACTACCACCTAGCATAGAAAAGTGTCCCGCTGATCCGCAAGAAGACTGAGCGCCTGATGAAGGGCGAGAGCGAGCACGGTATGATAAAGTCAGCGGAGTCGATCTGACTGGCACTGAACCTTTCAAGTACCTCGGCTTTACCATCCTGGCTAACGGCAGCCTGAAGCAGGAAGACAAGACAACGCCGGGGGGGGGGTCCGCCGACGCAGCCGTCAACGCCCCTGGTTGATGTGACACATCGGCAACCAGTGCTCAGCGACCGCCGCATGACGGATTTACTTCAGCGCAGTACTCCGACCTGTCGCTCTATACAACTGCGAGTACTAGTCCCCCGCCAAGGATATGAGCACCGCTTTGAAGTCAGGGAAGCGAATATGTTACGTTGGATCAGCGACATGCCGCGCTTCAACTACATTGGTAACTATGACGTTTACTGGCGTGACGCCGTCTCTCCTATCACTGATACTGAGGGCGAAGCCCGCCTTCGATGGTATGGCGTCGTACTAAGATTTGATATTCACTCGGTCATGCACATCGGCTGTAATTGAAAAGTGCCGAAATCGTCTGAAATGCATTCTGAAGTAGTGACTTGCAGACAAGCTGCATATCGACTTCGCTATCGAAATATTCCAGCCCAAGCCTATCGTAAAAAAAAAAATCGTAACTGCGATCCAGACGAGCTGATCCCTCAGTCGAATGAGACAAAGGCCAATGATGAAAACGGCTGTGTTGAAATTTCGATTGACACTGCGCCAACTTGTAGCGTTCCTTCTAGAATACCCCTACTTGGAGTTTACTAACGCTTAGAAATACCTTTCTATTCACGGAGGCCCAGAGTCAGTGGCAGAACTGTCTTCGAATAGAATATAGGATGCCATCGACATTTGCAGAATGGTTATACATCAGCATGACACTGTGATGAACTGCCAAATACTTTTACTGTCACATATTCCCGCGGCGATCAGCATGTTGTCCGATGCCAACGCTCACTCACCGCTACTTCTCGAAGAATTTGAGGAGGACCATGAAAGCGTATGTCAACGAAGAAAAATTTGGGGGGGCAAATCCATCATGCTCTCAACGAAAAAAGAGCCGAAACGATTTGATCAAGTCCTGTAAAGGCATACGTGGTTGAAAGGTACCAAGAGCAGGTTTAGCGCAATTTTCTCCTCGCAGGTGACTGTATTGGTGTGTGCTTTTCGTATAGGTTCGCTCACTACTGATATTTCTCAGCTCCCGTCTTTAAGGAGTGTTCGCCATCTGAAGATAAACGTTTAGGACTCCAGCACGAAGAAAGCCGAATGTGCATGGTCAGACGCTTGCCCCAGTTACACAGAGTAAAGACATTTCTTTACTATGTCGACAGTATATGTCATAGTAACAGACGATCAAATTGTTTTTAGGTAGGTTGTTGAAAGAAATTTGCAATGCGCTACCATGGCTTTCTAGATTAACTTTGCATGCTCTAACCGTAGTTTTTGACAACCATGTTCATTCTTATAACATAAAGAAGTATGGAGACAGAAATATTAGTCAAAGGGAGGTCAATCAGAGGAAATATGGGATTAGCTGCGAGGCATTCAACAGCGCCAATATATATTCTATTCAAGCCCAATTACCCGGAATGTCAGGTATACCTTATCAATTTCTCTATCAGTTACACCATTTATCTTGCTTTCGCGCACGATGTTATTTAGGACCGCAAGAAACTCCCTATCTACGAGTATGTAGAACTCTATAAGAACCCCATCTTTAATTCAAAATAAAGCTGGAACTTGAACTTAAATTGCAGTGAGAAGTGGCTATATATAGTTTAGGAACTCGGCTTTCTTTCAAATGTTTTGTGTTTCTTATTATGGTTTTTCGAAACAGTCAAAATTCTAGCTGGATGCGCTGTAACCATGCCTGCGCCAAGCACTGCGCTCGAAAACGGCGGCCGAGCATTGTCGAGTACTACTGATAAAGTTATTGGTAATAACGGCGAATTAGGCAAATTGTGGAGCTTGGCCGTTTTATCAAAACGCGATAGCCCGTGAGTTCCAATATTCGAAGTTCCCGTATGTCACGTAGCGACGTAGATCACAATATGCGGCTAATAACTAAGCTAGGTTGAAATAAGGGGGAAAAATTGGCCGACGATTACAATAATCCCTAATAAGAAACTTGAGCCCAGATCTATAGATGTTTTCACTTCGAGATATATTGGCTGCCGCGGACAATCTATCTCGTGCCGCACATTGCAAACGGAGCTAAGGGTGGTGCGAATGCCTCGCTAATCGGGAGATCGCGAAAGGCAGCGCGTGGGTCACGCCTGGGCGCGATTCATAGGAACCGCCGTAGGCAGTCCTCCGCTCTTGCAGCGCTTTGTTTCCATGTATGGTATCGGTAGACGCGCTCGTCCCATGCCATCGGTGAACAGACGTCGGCGCACTACTTTGGCGCAATCTCATAGCGGTCGTAGCCGCAGAGCCAGTCTTGCAGAGCACCACACTTTTCTTCTCACGCCTTCGCTGTACTCTCCTCCTCCGCTGTGCTCCTCGCGTTCTCTTCGCTATCGCTGTCTTTCCTCTCCCACTACGCTCCGCGTTCACTATTTCATCCTTCGCAGTGCTCGTTCGCTCGGTTACGCCGAGGGACGACGCTCAGGGACGCCGACGCTAAACGCACGAACGGGTACCTAAGAGCTGCGCTCTAAAAAAAAAGAAACCATGCACCACATGCCAGATTTTAACCTGCGAACACACGTTCATTTCATCAATGATCACCCGCGCATCGAAGGCGCTCAGCGCGTACGGAACATGGTGCCTCACCAACAGGCTTATACCTATCACAAGCCGCCAGGGGCGCTTGGTGTTGGTGCCCATTCGTTCGATCCCAGTGCAAGTGTGGTATTACTTTTTTGCTATGTCTCTAAGTCAACATTTTGGTAGGATACCGCATCGACGTCACTATTTACACCATTCTAAGACTTTCTAACTTTAATATGCCAGCTCAGTGGTCGCAAAGGTCATGGTGCGCCTAGTGGTGGGTTCCAGAAGAAAAAAATGCTAATGACCACATCTAGAATATCGGCATAGTTAAATTCATACGCAAATAACGAAATACAAAACAAATGAACAAAGAAGGCATTTAAGTTATGCATTTAATACAAGATTCTATGATTCCTGTTCAAATGGAAGCGTAGATAAAGTGGGAGATATGGTGGAGCGACTTCAAGCGCGTAAGCATAACAGTCGCATAGAGTAACAAACAGGACTGAAGTGCGCCAAACCTTAAAGAGGCACTCGCACAGCGGAACAGCTTGAGAAAGCGCGTTAGCAGAACGATGCGCAGAAAAATTATTCATGAAGTACATTCCCCGTTTCTTTCTCCTTTCTTCGAAAAACAGGACGAGGATTGAGGGACAAGACTAAATTTAACACGCAAGTTTGTTCTTTTAGGCTATGCAACTTTCACAGTAAATGTTGCCCATGTTGCACATGCATTGAGAGTGTCCTGCAGGAACGTTTTAACGCGATAGAGTTAAGGGGCCGTGTCGCAGAATATGCGGTGTCGGCGCCCGGTCCCGTAGCCGGCGTTGGCGTACCGTGAGTCATATATTTGCGGCATATATTGTATACGGCATTGACGTATGTCTTCTATCCCAAAAGTTGTTAATGCCTTGTCTTACGTATTTGAGAAGGTTATTCCTCGGAATCTTGAGAATGACAGGCCACAAACAAATGTCATAAAGCAAAACACCGGCAGCGCATGCCTTTTATGTTAAGTCCTCGCACGCTGAAATATTAAAAGTGCGAAACAATAACAGAAGATCGACGTACGCAAGAGGCAGCGTTTGTACCAGAAAGCTCGCCTTCATGCATAGCGTTCGCCGCCAGCATTTCAAGGTAAACATTACAGTTACATAAGCTGCAGTTGCGGAAAGCGGGAGAAGAAGTCAGGAATCTTTTAATGCTATCGCCTTCCAATCTTAATGGCGGAGCTTAAGCCCCCTCAAAATTTTCTAATCACGCACACAAATCACCGGCTTATATAACATGAAAATTATCCTGTCCTTTTGCGCAACAGGTTTTATACCTCTGACAATTTTGTCATTTCGTTACGGCAGAGGACTTTCAGCTGTCTTTTCCTTACTACGGCACGTGTGTTTTTAAAGATTCTTGTCAGTGCGCCGATTTCTCAATTATTACGCAAAGCGATACTACTTCTCATTCTTAACGCTGTGTCCACCGGTACAACGCTGCCCTGTAGTGTTAGTGCCGGACGCTGCTCCTCCAGGTTGGATAATATGTTGTTTCAAAAACTCATTCTGATTCGTTCCTTTTCGAGCTCACCAAAGTGGAACACGCTGCAGTTTGACCCTTAAAGCGAAGCAGCCATGCGATATCTGGCGCAATGTTCTGCGTAGGAAGTTTCACACTGTATTGTACACTATCACGTGGAGTAGTCAGTCAAAAATTCGGGTGATCAGTCTCCTGTGGGGGGGGGGGGGGAGTAAGTAAACTTTATTCACTAACGAATCTAGTCAGCATCATTTTGGTTTGCGGAGGCAACGCCCCCCGGTGGTGGTGAGGTTGAGAGCCGGGGTCTTATGTTCCTCTTCTTTTATATCCCGCCTTTCGCGTCTCACCGGGGTTGCTTCGTTAAGATAATTTCACTTCGCTGCTAGTTGAAGGATAAGCTGCGGAATATGCCCTAAGCAAGCCATAGGAGATTGCGGCGCAACCGAGCTCTCCCGCACAGCAATCTCTTCAGCTCAAGCATCGGAGGCAAGCTATTCAACTGGCAAATTGTTGGTCCGGAGTTCAACTTCTCAAGGGGCACTGCGGATTTTTACAGCTAAGCTGTATACCTCTACCCCTCAATGTATTTGTCATCATCATCATCGTCATCATCATCACCAACACCACCACCATCATCATCATCATCATCATCACCACCATCAGCCAGGTTACGCCCACTGCAGGGCACGGGCCTCTACCATACTTCTCCAACTACCCCGGTCATGGACTAATTGCGGCCATGTTGTCCCTGCAAACTTCTTAATCTCATCCGCCCACCTAACTTTCTGCCGCCCCCTGCTACTCTTCCCTTCCCTTGGAATCCACTCCGTAACCCTTAATGACCATTGGTTATCCTCTCTCCTCATTACATGCCCTGCCCATGCGCATTTCTTTTTCTTGATTTCAACTAAGATGTCATTAACTCGCGTTTGTTCCCTCACCAAATCTGCTCTTTTCTTATCCCTTAACGTTACACCCATCATTCTACTTTCCATAGCACGTTGAGTCGTCCTCAATTTAAGTAGAGCCCTTTTCGTAAGCCTCCATGTTTCTGTCCCGTACGTGAGTAGTGGTAAAACACAGCTGTTATACACTTTTCTCTTGAGGGATATTGATAACCTGCTGTTCATGATCTGAGAGTGCCTGCCAAACGCACCCCAGCCCATTCTTATTCTTCTGATTATTTCAGTCTCATGATCTGGATCCGCGGTCTCTACCTGCCCTAAGTAGATAATAATAATAATAATAATAATAATAATAATAATAATAATAATAATAATAATAATAATAATAATAATAATAATAATAATAATAATAATAATAATAATAATAATAATAATAATAATGCCTTTATTTTGCATCCCAAGGATGTCGGAGGGGGAGAGAAAAAGCTAGACATCCAGCTTGACGGCCTCTCGCGTCCCCGATACAATACATGATGTTTAGAAAAAAAAAGGAAACAGTACAAGCATATGAGTACAGCCAAAAAAGAATATCACAAATGACCATTTTTACAGAAATGTATCATTCCAAAAAACAAAGCGATGTGCATAATATCATGTCGTACATTTCAAACAGAAAGTGACGCTCTTTCGCGTATAACTGAAACAAAATGACGCAAACCTTTTGGCCGGGTGCGTTGGAGATTTAAATTGTAATGTTGGCACAGGTTTAAGAGCTGTGGAAGAGTGTTTCTGGGCATATGTTGTCCGTAGCCTGTCTGAATGAATGTATGTACCGAATATCGGTGTTTCTGGTTGCGTAAGTGAAAGTTCGTTTCTGCAGTGATGCCGGTTGTGCAGTGAACGAGACGTTATTTTTGACCTCGGTAATGTATTTAGTGATTAGGCGGTATGCGTACAGATCATGAATCGGCATTATGTTGTCTTTCATAAAGAGCGGTTTAGATGGGTGGTCATATGCTACATTGTATAACATTCTGAGCATTCTTTTCTGCTGAACGTGTAATTTTCATAGATTTGTGAGGGATGTTTCCCCCCAGAGCAAATGACAATAATTTAGATGGGAACAGAACAATGCATTGTGAAGTAGCAATTTCCCTTTTATAGAGAGGAGGTGCTTATGAGTGTAAATCGATCCAATGACACGTGACAGTTTAGATGCTACGTAATTTGTGTGGTCATCTTACTTCATTTTCTCATTAATAAGTGCACCTAGTACTTTAAAGGAATTTACTATCTCTATTTTAAAATTATTAAGAATGATATCATCGTTAATATGAACATCCTTGTTTTTTGGATGGTAAATAATGGCCTTTGTTCTCAAGATGTATTCCCTCACCACTTCCAGTGCCTCGCTACCTATCGTAAACTGCTGTTCTGTTCCGAGACTGTTAGACATTGCTTTAGTTTTCTGCAGATTAATTTTTAGACCTACCTTTCTGCTTTGCCTCTTCAGGTCAGTGAGCATGCATTGCAGTTGGTCCCCTGAGTTACTAAGCAAGGCAATATCATCAGCGAATCGCAAGTTACTAAGGTATTCTCAATTAACTCTTATCCCCACTTCTTCCCAATCCAGGTCTCTCAATACCTCCTGTAAACACGCTGTGAATAGCATCGGAGAGAGCGTATCTCCCTGCCTAACGCCTTTCTTTATAGGGATTTTGTTGCTTTCTTTATGGAGCGCTACGGTGGCTGTGGAGCCGCTATAAACATCTTTCACTATTTTTATATATGGCTCGTCTACACCCTGATTCCGTAATACCTCCATGACTGCTGAGGTTTCTACTGAATCAAACGCTTTCTCGTAATCAATGAAAGCTATATATAAAGGTTAGTTATATTCCGCACATTTCTCTATCACCTGATTGCTAGTGTGAATATGGTCTATTGTTGAGTAGCCTTTACGGAATCCTGCCTGGTCCTTTGCTAGACAGAAGTTAAAGGTGCTCCTGCTTCTATTTGCGATTACCTTAGTAAATACTCTGTAGGCAACGGACAGTAATCTGATCGGTCTATAATTTTTCAAGTCTCTGGCGTCCCCTTTCTTATGGATAAGGATTATGTTAGCGTTCTTTGTCGTATCCTTGGGCGAAACCTCAACCAATCATAGCGCGACGCACGCACCAGGTGCGCAGCTGGGTTCATTGCAGCACTACCATATGGCTCTCGCCACCACGCAACCGCGATAGCGGCGGCACTAGCCGTGCGGGGGAAAAAAAAAAAAGGACCAGAAAGCTCGCCTTTGCGCATAGCGATCGCCGGAAGCGTTTTCCGGGGAAGACCATGGTTGCAAAAGCTGCAGTTTCCAGGAAGCACCAATAAATAAATAAATTATGCGCAACGGCGTCGTGCTCAGTCTGGGTAGGAGGCCGTGGTTCCTGCCTAAAGCAAGCCACGCACAATTAGGACGACTGTCGAGTATCGCGAATACGATGAGCGACGAAAGAAACAGCAACGTGACTATGCACAACGCCGTCGCGCTCAGGTTCAGCAGGACCCAGTTCAATGTTACATCACATTCGTCTATCGGATTAGGTGATACCGCAGCTTCGTTGGACAGCCACCTTCACAGAGTGGATTGGAGCCGATTCTTTCACTTCATTTTTTTCTTTAGACTATCAAGGCACTTTCTGATTCCTCCGAGAGTGAAGGGTGGACATCAAAATAATTAGTGAATCAGCCAATAAAAACTATCACTGTGGAAACGCGCAAGAAACATAGAATGTCCTTAGCAAATAGATGCTAGACGTCTAAGTGCAAATCTAGAATGCACGGTAGCAAAAGCATCTTCCTAATGACACTTGAATATTGAAATGTGGGGATATATTCGCGTTGTACAAGATTCGAAGCATGTTTCTGCAGCTAGAAATGAATTACGAAGGAAGTACGGTCTGGAAATCAATTTTCTGTGCCCTAAAAAATTTTAAACGCTCACATAACAAATCGCCACAGCATGTCTCGAACCGGCGAGAACGGTTTCCTGAAATTGTTGCTTTCATAGCAGAGTCTCAAAATTGAGAGCGACAGTATCAATAAAAAAGTTATTTGTGCGCCGCCGCGCACATCCATGCTGCGGCCGAGCCGTTTCGAAGACCACAGATAAAATTCTCTAACAAGCTGAACGCGATGTTCGCTTATTCGTTCATTTCGCGTCGCGCCGCATCACTCTTTGCGCCACTGCGCTCAGTTCTCTGATTGGTTGAACGCGGTTAGCTACGTCAAAGATTACGAGGGAGTCTCGAATAGCGAAGCTCAAGGTGCGTCACGTCGTGGTGGCGCGTGCAAGCTCCATTCCTAATGCCGCAAATTTCTGAGTGCATTCGCGTTCGGTAATAATCTTGTTTGCCACTCCTGTTGAAGTAGCGAAATGATCACACGGAGTGTGAATCATGCCACAGAAATCTCCATACTAACAATTGCTTGGAGCGGAAATGGTGCGCATTATGAATATACTTGAAGAAAAACACGTTATTATTACGTTACGTAAAAGATTATTGACCCTGACAGTAACCTTTGCTCTGAGTACATGCGCACTTAATCTGCAGCTTTTCTTCGTTAAAAATACTCAAACCCGATGGGAAAAATGTGCATATAACACTTTTATAGATTATATCCTGTCCAGCATACCAATTGATAATACTACGGCTGAAGTAGTGGACTATGATATAACAGACCATTATTCGGTATTTTTTTCACAGACTCCGTAACATCTTATCAACCTAGAACAAACATCCAATCATGTTTTTATTCGAATAGCTTGATGCCCGTGATTTCGGCGATTGATTGGGCTGACGTTTTCTTTTTCAAGAACAATGTGCACTAAAGGCTCTTCAATCTTTATCTGCGATTGTATCAGAGTGCACTAACGTATGCACGAATAACTTTGCAGTTACGTGATGGTTTAGCTCACCAAGTAAGCCTTGAATCAATAGCTGTTTAATGCGGTCCATATTAAAAAAAAAAGCCACCCTTCCTAAGAAGATGAAAGCTCAGCCATCCAATAACGTATTGCGGTCACCATTTCAAACATATTCGACCGTTCTTGCAGCCACTCTAAAATGGTGCTAAACGTAATTACTACGAGAAAAAAATCACACAAAACGTAAATGACACCAGACGAAATTGGCAAGTTATTAAACAGCTTCTAAGCACTAATACTGCTGGAAATCGCATATCGTGCGTCACCTACAATACAAATAATTTCACCGACCCGAAATAAATAGCTAACGTTTGAGCAACGATTTCAGTGCCATAAACGGCTTCCAGTACGAGCCTCCTTTACCCAGCCTGACGCGGAGTCGCAATTCATTTTACTTATACCCTACAACGTCAGAAGTTTGTTATAACATGAGATCACGTAAAACTAGAGGTCCTCGCTACGATCTTTCCACCCTCGAACATTAAGCAATTGTTTAAAGAAATTTCACAAGTACTAGCACATATATTCAAAAAAAATATTTAAAGATCGTGTGTTTTCTAATTGCCTCAAAGCGGAAAAATAATCCCAATCCTTAAGAGAGGTGATCGTGAGCGCATGAATAATTATCGCCCTATATGCATATTGGAAATGTTACCAAAATAATAATAAATTACTTAACAAACGCTTAGATAATTACTTATTCAAATTCAACGTATTGCTTCCTGCTCAATTTGGTTTTCGGGAGGATTTGTCTACAGAACACTCACTTAATACATATACTGACAAAGTTATTAAGGCATGTTAGTCGGTTATCTGTTTATTGATTTTACTAAGGTGTTAGATAAACTAAATCACGTCATCTTTCGCAACAAAATGGAATATTAAGGCATTCCTGCATCGCCCATATTTGAAGTTATGTCGCGAATACATAACAGAACGACCATAAATAGTCGGAGTGAATTGCCTTTCTTTTTATCTGCACCCAAAATTATTAATGGACGCGTTCACTAGCGATCAATACTTGGTCCATTGTTAGTTCCATTATTCGTTCATATTTTACCACAAATATTAACGCATGCCCGCTGCCTTCTCTACGCTTATGAGGCCACCATTTTCACATCCGAGAGAAATTTTTGGGCGCTGCAAAATAAATTTAACGATGATCTCGGTAATATTTCTTCATGATGCCTGCAAAAAACACGGTACGCAGGTATCTGTTGAAAACAATGCTTTTCTTATTTAATGGTCAATAAACATAGTTCATAGATTCCTTACTTGTATCACTTAACAATCAGATAATCATAGGATCTGAATCGACAAAATTTCTAGGAGTTGTTTTAGATGAACACTTTAATTTCCATCGTCATGCCCAATCTCTCAATCAAAGAATTCAAGTCATTATTAAAACAAGCTCCTTTTCGCAACCAAGCATTCTCTTGTCTTTGTATCATACCTATATTCACAGTCATCCTTCATACTCCCTCTCATCATGCAGTAACAAATACCCTACACATCTCCAACAACCGGAAGTCTTACAAAAGGAGGCGTTACGGCTTATGACACTTCAGCGGCTTACATCTCACTCTGTTCCCATTTTTCATTTATACGCCTTCAATGTTTGCACACGTTATGCACTCATAAGCTGTTATTTTTTTATGATATTTAGGAGATATTGGCGCCTTTAGATGGCACCTGCTATTCCTTTTCTCATTGAGCACGTATACACATGACATACCAAGCCGGCACTTAACAAAAGAAAGGAAACGAAAAAGTCGCACAGTCAGGCAACATAAATGCACTGAAACACTTTTCCACACAAACCACATCAAAAACAAATTTCAACATGAAGTCATCCCGCATTAATGTAGAATAGACAACTCACAACACATTAGAATGGAAAGTCAGCTCACATACAATAAATGCAAATCGCAACAGATGTCACACAAGACACCCCAGAACCTGAAGTGAGCTGTCATACACTGAATGCGGAAAACCAAAAATAGTCAGGTCGCACCAATTCGAATGGGCACAGATAGGAACAGAAACTACAGTCAATAAGTTCTAGCAATATTAATCTTTACCAGAAATCTTTGGAGGACTACTAGCGTTCGCCGTTGTAACGTATATATTGGCCATGGGCCTAGAATTGTTTGAATGGTTATGGGCCTGCGTTCCATTTCCATTATTGTGCGTATTGAACGACGTACTTCAGTATTATATTATGGACATTCCAGCAATAGATAATTTTTGTCTTCCTCCGCGTGGCTACAAATGCATTGCGGACTATTAGCGCGGCAAATTTTATCTAGTAAATGTTTTGTAAACGCGGTACCAAGTCTGAAGTGGTAGACTAGTGTTCGAAAAAGTCTGCTGGCGCTTAATTTGCGAGGTATATGAAAATCGATGCAAAGGACAACGGGAAGTAATACTGAATATTTAGAATTTTCATCGAACCCTGTTTCTTTGTTATTAATCACGTTCCGTCTCATAAATGTCGAGAAGAGTATTCAAGGCTTTACTCGTTCTAGCCTCAATAATAATAATAATACAGTCTTCAGCGCATTTAAATCCATTCCTTCCTAAAGTTAGAACTAACTATATGAAATTTAGAATCATTTTCATGCATATCACTTTTGCGGAATTCCATCAGATTTGATATAAGGTATGCACAATTAAATCTTTCAAGTGCAAAGCCGAAGAATATTTTATGAGTGCATTATCGAAATGATATAGTGTTGTTTAATGAGGGAATAAGTATTATTAAGTGTAATAGATTTATTAATGTTCTTTTTTTCTTGCTCTTTTGTTTCTACAAAATATATTTCTGCGGATTGCTTGTTCCACATGCTAGCATCCAACCTTGTTTTCTGAGCGTTATACTAATCTATTACTGCAGATTAACACATCCTTTGTATCATGTTAGCTACTACTATTTGCCACAATTGTGCTTAATCCCATTTGTTTCCTGTGAGCACTTCCTCCCAACAGTTCTTACTTTGGCGCATCCATTAGTGTACTTATACTTCAATAGTATTTTATGTACCGTAGTAATGAAAATAAATTTAATAAAAAGTAACTGGGGCATATTTCCAGCACCTACATGTGTGATAGAGACTCGTATTGTAAGAAACTTCAAGGAAAGACAATAATAATGCCCTGCAACTACGTTAAAGTACAGCGAATACTCATTGAAAGGATGTTTGTGGATTCCACCCCATTTGATGGCGGATGCAAATCGAACCCGCGTCCATGGCAGAACGACGTGAACAACTAAACGCCGCGGCAAGCAGTCGTGAACTTAAGTGTCTCACATCATAACGAAGAAATGCAGTCATTTGATGAAGCTGAACAGCAATAAAATAAGACGAAAATGTTTTAACACTGACGTGCTGCTATTCAGCGTTACCAGAGTAAGGCCGCGTGAATCTTTACCACGGGCGCTATAACATAAAACTATTCCAAACTTTTCCATTCGAGTTCTGCAATCAGCCCTTCTCGATTGATCAAAAACTTTTTTGGAAGCACCCCCACTTTGCCTGTCTGTCAGGCGACGTCACGATAACCGCGATAGCTCCCCATCTGATATGACGCGTATACGCTGATTACGCCTCATTGGACCGAACGAAAGAAAAATACTTATTTCTGATTCGTCGCCTTTTCGCCATTAGCCCTCTGCTATTGGTCAAAAGTATACGGCCTGCACCCACTTCACCTGTCTGTCACGCCACGTCCCAAAACCGCGAAAACTCGACACGTCAAAGTGGCGTGCACGCGGTAAAGATGCATTAATATGCCGAACAAAACTGCACTTTTTTCGGAATAGCTGCAGGGTGCCCCACTCCGAAAGGAATAAAAAATGGCTGCCGCCGATCGTTCAGGCACTGGCTACTCGCACCTGCCGGAGAGCCTAGGTTTGTTTGCGTACAATAAAACTTTTTGCGTGGCCGTGCAACATTTTCAAGCCCTTTCAGCACGTTTACGACCTCGTTCTGCCAACTCTTCTTTGCTGAGGATCCGTTTTAGCGGCATTCTTAACTTTCCGTTGCATGCCGCCACGATTTTCGACCAGCCACCTTAAGCCAAGTAAGGGAAAGCGGACCAATCGCAGACGCCGGCACCAGCCTGTTCATTCGCTTATCGATTTTCAGTGAACTGGTTCGGCCCCATCAAATTTCTCTCCATTTGAGATTGCTCCTCGCCTCTTGTCAGCCAATTAGATGAGACAAGCCACTCACTGTAGGCAATGTTATTCGTTTTTAAGGCAAGCAAAAATGAACTCCAATAAACGAGGAGAGCGTTTGATTGACCTGTTCACAAAACCCTGCGGGTCACCGCCCGATGCTTGCGTCGGCGGTTACGCAAATTTGACGTCAGAAGATTGGAATAAAAACATATTGGAATAGTTTTGCGTTATAGGGCCCACATTTCGAAATTAATCTGTAGAAAATATGCGCATGGTCCTGCAGTAAGATAACTTTAACTGTTTCTGATACGGATAGGCTCATCTGTGTTTTGACAGGGTTCAGTTTTATTAAATAACATAAGGAACATGAAATATACATAGAAAGTTCGAAAGCTCATCAATATTATTTGATTGTATTACGCTGCTCAGTGTTTGCCACAAAATTGTTTCCCGGTATCAAGAGACGTCTCAGAACGGGTCACGCATGTATTTCAAGCACTCATAATATCATGCCCTACTGACCGGTTGTTATGAACCAAAACACTTGTCATTATATTGATTTATATATCTTTGGGCTTGTCTTGGTTGGGTTAGCGCTTATATTTTCAGCAGCAGTGTGATGTGGCTCGATGAAATTTGCGCAAGTTGCCTTCACGGAAGCTTTCGTAGGTTCTATAATTTTTTCCCATCAGTTTAGGGCCGCCTGGCTGATACAAATAGTATATATCGCCAGCAAAAGAAGGAATCAGTAGAATCTACTTTTTCTCCTCGCATTTTGTTGGGCCCACTGCTCGCATTTGTCCTGCACTTACATGTTTTGTTTGGTTATTTGTTTTGACTCTGTTGCAGAGTTTGATTTTCAGTCCCTCCCCTTTTTCTTGTTGTTGCTGTTCTTCTTCTTTTTTTTTGCCGTTTGCTTGTAATATGACGCGTCCCTGACCAGGATGATTTTTCTTCAACTGCGAAGCTTTTCTTTCGAGGAACCCATATGGGTTCCTCGAAAGAAAGAAGGGAAAATTTGCACCCACATGTATAGGACAGGCCGCCAATGGAATCTGAACCTGGCAACGTTTAACGTTAGAACGTTATCCAGTGAGGCGAGTATAGCAGTGCTATTGGAGGAACTAGAGGGTAGTAAATGGGATATAATAGGGCTCAGTGAAGTAAGGAGGCCAAAAGAAGCATATACAGTGCTAAAAAGCGGGCACGTCCTGTGCTACCGGGGCTTAGCGGAGAGACGAGAACTAGGAGTCGGATTCCTGATTAATAAGGATATAGCTGGTAACATACAGGAATTCTATAGCATCAACGAGAGGGTGGCAGGTGTTGTTGTGAAACTTAATAAGAGGTACAAATTGAAGATTGTACAAGTCTACGCCCCTACTCCAGTCATGATGACCAGGAAGTCGAAAGCTTCTATGAAGACGTGGAATCGGCAATGGGCAGAGTGAAAACAAAATACACTATACTGATGGGCGACTTCAATGCCAAGGTAAGCAAGAAGCAGGCTGGAGACAAGGCAGTGGGGGAATATGGCATAGGCACTAGGAATAGCAGGGGAGAGTTAGTAGTAGAGTTTGTGGAACAGAATAATATGCGCATAATGAATACCTTCTTCCGCAAGCGGGATAGCCGAAAGTGGACGTGGAGGAGCCCGAACGGCGAGACTAGAAATGAAATAGACCGCATACTCTGCGCTAACCCTGGCATCCTACAAGATGTGGACGTGCTCAGCAAGGTGCGCTGCAGTGACTATAGGATGGTAAGAACTCGAATTAGCCTAGACCTGAGGAGGGAACGGAAGAAACTGGTACATAAGAAGCCGATTAATGAGTTAGCGGTAAGAGGGAAAATAGAGGAATTCCAGATCAAGCTACAGAACAGGTATTTGGCTTTAACTCAGGAAGAGGACCTTAGTGTTGAAGCAATCAACGACAATCTTGTGGGCATCATTAAGGAGTGTGCAATAGAAGTCGGTGGTAACTCCGTTAGATAGGATACCAGTAAGCTATCGCAGGAGACGAAAGATCTGATGAAGAAACGTCCATGTATGAAAGCCTCTAACCCTACAACTAGAATAAAACTGGCAGAACTTTCGAAGTTAATCAACAAGCGTAAGACAGCTGACATAAGGAAGTATAATATGGATAGAATCGAACATGCTCTCAGGAACGGAGGAAGCCTAAAAGCAGTGAATAAAAAACTAGGAATTGGCAAGAATCAGATGTATGCGTTAAGAGACAAAGCCGGCAATATCATTACCAATATGAATGATATAGTTCAAGTGGCTGAGGAGTTCTATAGAGATTTATACAGTACCAGTGGCACCCACGATGATAATGGAAGAGAGAGTAGTCTAGAGGAATTCGAAATCCCACAGGTAACGCCGGAAGAAGTAAAGAAAGCCTTGGGAGCTATGCAAAGGGCGAAGGCAGCTGGGGAGGATCTGGTAATAACAGATTTGTTGAAGGATGGTGGGCAGATTGTTCTAGAGAAACTGGCCACCCTGTAAATGTGCTGGATATAACCAACCTTTATATATAGCTTTCATTGATTACGAAAAAGCGTTTGTTTCGGTCGAAACCTGAGCAGTCATAGAGGCACTACGGAATCAGGGTGTAGACGAGCCATATGTAAAAAATACTGAAATATATGTATAGCGGCTCTACAGCCACTGTAGTCCTCCATAAATAAAGCAACAAAATTCCAATAAAGAAAGGCGTCAGGCAGGGAGATACGATCTCTCCAAGGCTATTCACAGCGTGTTTACAGGAGGTATTCAGAGACCTGGATTGCGAAGAATTGGGGATAAGAGTTAATGGAGAATACCTTAGTAACTTGAGATTCGCTGATGATATTGCCTTGCTTAGTAACTCAGGGGACCAATTGCAATGCATGCTCGCTGACCTGGAGAGGCAAATCAGAAGGGTGGGTCTAAAAATTAATCTGCAGAAAAATAAAGTAATGTTTAACAGTCTCGGAAGAGAACAGCCGTTTACGAAAGGTAGGGAGGCACTGGAAGTGGTAAGGGAATACACCTACTTAGGACAGGTAGTGACTGCGGATCCAGATCATGAGACTGAAATAGTCAGAAGAATAAGAATGGTCTGGGGCGTCTTTGGCAGGCATTCTCAAATCATGAACAGCAAGTTGCCACTATCCCTCAAGAGAAAAGTATACGACAGCTGCGTCTTACCAGTACTCACGTATGGGGTAGAAACCTGGAGGCTTACGAAAAGGGTTCTGCTTCAATTGAGGAAGACGCAACGAGCTATGGAAAGAAGAATGATGGGTGTAACGTTAAGGGATAAGAAAAGAGCAGATTGGGTGAGGGAACAAACGTGGGTTAATGACAACTTAGTTGAGATCAAGAAAAAGAAATGGGCATGGGCAGGACATGTAATGAGAAGGGAAGATAACCGATGGTCATTAAGAGTTACAGACTGGATTCCAAGGGAAGGGAAGCGTAGCAGGGGGCGGCAGAATGTTAGGTGGACGGGGGAGATTAGGAAGTTTGCAGGGACAACATGGCTACAATTAGTACATGACCGGGGTAGTTGGAGAAGTATGGGAGAGGCCTTTGCCCTGCAGTGGGCGCAACCAGGCTGATGATGATGATGGTATACGTTAGTGTTCAACTTCAACATAATCATACTACCAATAATCATCATCATTTATTTTACCCTTCAACGTCCCAGTGGGGCGTTACCTACGGGCGCAGCAAATACTATATATATATATATATATATATATATATATATATATATATATATATATATATATATATATATATATATATATATATAATAGAGATGGAGCTGTAAGGCAGCACAAGCACAAAATTGAAAATGTCGCAATAAGGTTACAGAGCATAATACAACAAAAATTATAACGTATGATATATGAATGCACGAATATTACGTATCAACACTTTTAATAAGTAGTATGAAAGGGCGGAGTAAATACAAAATTAACATGTTACATATGTGAGAAGCATAAGGCGATTCTTCCCTTAATCTAGCCTTTGCTGTGCGTCGTTTGCTCGTCGTCACCTCCATTCCTTGCTTGCGTCCTTACGATCATGCACAGCTCAAGCAGGCACTCGTACCTCTTGAGGCGGCTTAGACCGCTGCTAACACTTTCCAGTCACTTCATTCTCCTTGATGCCTGCGCATCATGCACGCGTAGCTAAGGAGCATTACAATGGTGATGTGAACGCAGATGAAAATATATTTAAGCCTGGGGACAGGTGCTTATCCCTCCTGTCCCAAAGCGAGACGGTCATGAGAATTCTGAGCCGTAGGGTAGTTAGCCCGAACAGATTTTAGAAACACTCTTCTAGCAGCTGCAAGTAGTTCGAATGTAACTACATTAGGGAAGGTGACTCCGGAGCAGCGCATCATTAGCATAGGGCTGAAGAACGGACGATAGCCATAAAGAAGCGTGGCTTCAGAGTGGATTTCGGGCATTCACTAACACAACCGGATTTCATTTCCCGGCGGGTCATCAAGTCCCCAGTCATTCTGCCTCCCCCTTCCCCCATTTTTTTCCTTCTTCCCTTCCGGTCGTCCTTCTTTTTCCAGAAGATTTTCCCCGGTGCGTGCGCTCTTGTTTGTGAGGAGCGATAATTTTTGTTATAATTAGCCAGCATACGGGAGTGTGGTCCGGCATCTGGACCTGAGCGGCGCAATCCAGGCCCTCGCGATGACACGGAACGAGAATGCGGCGAAGCAAACGCGGAACAAAGCCAGCGTTGCGTGCGGTCCGACGTGGCCCCATCGCATGGGCCGAAGTCCAGGCCGCATCGTTATGGCAGCCTCATTTGGGACTCCTCCAGTCCGGGGCACCAGTTACGGAGGCTCGCTGCGGGCTCCCGCAACTCTGCCTGCCGCGCACAGAGCCTTTCTGCGGCCGCCACTGTGCGTACTAATCCCTCGCATAACGCGCGGAAAAGAAAATTACCGCTTCCTTCCTGCAAGAGGAACAGCAGCTATGCGCTCTGGACACTCGACCGCCAGCACCACCGAAACATGGCAGTGCAAAAATAAAAAATGAAGGAATAAAAATCAGATACTAAAAAAAAGAAAAGAAAACGTGCCATTTATAAAGCGCCGTCCAGAAGACCGTAACATGAAAAAAAAATAAATAGGGCTTTGTTACCAAAGCCAGAACCGCTCAACAGTTCTGCGTAATATTTGCATGATTCGGTTTCCTCTTTTGCCTGCCCCCCCCTTCCTTTCTTTTTCTTTTTTTTTCACATCATTTCTTTTTCCGTTGTCAGGTTTACGAGCTCTCATTCGGCTCTTATTGCATTGTTTCCAGAGTGGGTGTAATGTTCTCGAAGAAAGGCGATTCCTTCGATTTCTATTTCTTTTTTGTTCTCGCTTGAATCCATCCCACTAACCGAACATCTTAGATGACGTACGAAATTTGCTTATCCCGCCATTTGCGCGGGCTAGCTAGAGGACACACGCCGGTAATGCACTGCTGGCTGTACGGCAACGTATTTCAAGACACTGAAACAACAGTTCTGACGTCTTGTTTTCATGAATATGAGTGCGTTGTGGTTAAAGTCTGTCATCTTCCCGGAATGTACCCAGCGGAGGTGCACGATTGCTTCTACATTATGCATGCTGCTGTTCTGAATAATTGCAGTTGCAGAACCGACGAAAGAAATAAGTGTTATCTATCATGCAAATAGTTTGCCTTCACCGACACGTAGCGCTAAGCTTTAGCGGGAGGGCAACAATGAAAGCAAGCACTGTGCCTGCAGTACGCGCACTGTGTATTATATTGCTTGGCAATACACCTATATTTACTCCACTACGTTTTGCATGAGCTTCATTTCCATGTATGTTGCAGCCTCGCTCTGAAACTTCAAGGGAAGCTTTAGAATGCTAAGTACTAATTTGTAGGTCATTTGTGCATGATTAAGTCGTAGACTTCTAAAGTGAATTCTGCGACAGGTATAAGCGCTAAAGAAGCTGATAAAGTTAAAGAAAATGCGGTTGGTTACCCTGCATGCAACAGCGACGAAGGAAATAAAATGGCGGCATATTTGTGTGCACACGTGAGGAAACACGTCCGGCGGTCAGATTTTCATACCTGGTGCAATGACATCCCATAGAGTAAACGCGGACAGAAAACTTACACACAGACGACACTTTTGCCGTTCTCGTGTACTTGCAGTCGCGTCCATTATACACCAGAAATGAATACATACCAATGAGCCCAACTTTCAGTACTTTTGAATGCGGTCAGAACCTGCTATACTATAGCTTCATTCCATTCTACTGCAAAGCAGAGCACTCGTTTCAAAGCTTACATTGCGGACATCAGTCCGAACTAGCAGCCCATAGGCCACCTCATTACAATGCAGGCATCACGATTAACACTCCCATTATGGGCGTCTAATTTGTTACGTAGAACACGGGGCTGGTTCTTGCGCACAAAGGAGTCACTGATGAGACGTACACGATCGTTAGGTTACAGAAATACATTACAGATGGCTACCCTACCCCAGAACTTCAGGCCTCTGAATTTGGACGTCTGGCGGATCCCCACTAGTGCCCCTAGTCTTAAGCTTGCTGTATACGCAAAGCTAGAATGGCCGACAACTACGGACCAGTCCCGCTCTCCCTTTTTTCCCGCATTGATGAAAGAGCTTTCCGGGGAAGACGTCCTTTTTCCATGATTTTGGTAGGACTGCCAGCCTTGGCGGCGGGAAGAACACACGCGTTAATCATGCGCCGACACAGAAGCGACCTAGATGAGTGCACTCCTGCTGCGGCAGGATTGACGCGTGACCGCGCTGCATGAATGTATAGAAAGAATAAACACTTGCATTTATCCCAAATCCATTAGGCAAACCTACGACAACGAACGCCAAACCCATGGAAGAGGTAGAGAAAGCTTAGCTTTAAAAGGCGAAGAGTCTTCAGAAAGCCTGCATTTCTGGCAAGTATGACACAGTGTTGAACTTTACCAGAATTTTAACGGGCCTTTACATGCGAAAGCAGGCGGATACAGAATGCAAGTCTACTAAATTTGTTCTGACCAGACATGATTGTCTTACCGACTCGGCAACCTATGCCAGATTTAAACATGTGTACTTCAGCTTGATCAAGCACACTAGTCACAATATTGTACTGGAGTCTGAAAAAATACGATTTGCAAGCACGACATACACACACACACACTCACACACACACACACTCACACACACGAATATATATATATATATATGTATATATATATATATATATATATATATATATATATATATATATATATATATATATATATATATATATATATATATATATATATATATATATATATATAAAGTCGGAACCGTTGAAATTAAATAATTGTTCTGTGTAACGTGTAGCGTCGCTCAAGTCATGCATATGCAGTTCGTGTCTGAGAATACTTACAACCCACCTTGTGCTTACGTGCCATCGTTCTCCAGGGCAGTGTGCTCAGTCCTTTTAATCTTTATGTATGATTTGGCATGATGTGTTTTCTTAAGAATCATACAATTCGCGGACGGCTATGTAGTTTGTCACAGAACCGACCCTGGTGCGGTGCTGAACACAAGGCTCTGCAAACTGACTTGTACGCCATCCCTTTATGGTGCACATCCTAATTAACGCCACTTAACTTCTCTACAACCAAATCATGCCCCTTTTCCATCGGACATCCTTGAATCCTACCTCAGATTATTTTGATGATAGCTGCGTATCACCTACCACAACTTGCAAGTATGCTCGAATTCATTTCAATCCCGTTTTATCATGGCACCATCACATTAGTCTAATTTTGGCTTCAGCTAAAGGTTTAGTTGGCATGGTGAAGCATAACCTAAAGCAGAGACCTGCGCACTTGCGTAAACTCGCGTCAATTACACTAATTAGCACCAAGATTGAATATGCGTCTGCTATTGAAGATCCTGACCAAGCATTACACAATCAATGGCATCGAATAACTACAAGATACTGCTCTTCTTTCATCTACGCATAAATTCGCGCTACTCTAATGTAACATGTTTAAGGTATCTGCCGAGTTGTAACTCCTATCAATGTAAACCACCACGAAATTGCTCGCCTTTCGCTGTTCAGTAAAGTAAACAATCATCCATCTTCCCTCGGCGCAATCATTTATGTGAATCTGGACGAATTCACTTGTTGCACATAATCTTTAGCCCATTCATTCACACCTCGAACCACAACTGACTGGAATAAACTACCATCGCACATTGTAACTGAATTTGACTTCACCAAACTTCAAGAACTATTGCGCAGTCATGCCATATAGTACTCAAGCTTAGCCTATGTTATGTCTGTATATTTTGGTAATACTTGCATGCGCATTAATTTTGTTGTTATATTGCTCTCGTGAATATTATCTACTATTTAATCATACCTGCATATATTACCCTCTACCTTCTTGCTTTGCCATGGCACTTATATCCTATAATTATCCCGGTTTCCGTTGTTACCCTTCATTTCTCTACTCTATTTCTCTTCAGCGCATGCCCCCTCCCTCCACCTACGTAATACCTGGGGCAGGGAGAGGGGGGGGGGCACTTGCTCGTAAATATATAAGCTCTTCTTACGTAAATAAGGTCTTACTTCCGCAGGTTTGTGGAAAATTTCGCCCATGTTGCCCGTCCCCTTACTGACCTCCTGAAGAAAGACGTTCCTTTCTGTTGGGGCTCTGAACAAGCGTCTGCTTTCTCGTAGCTCATCATGCTGCTTACCACACCTCCTGTTCTCGCCCATTTTGACCCCTCCGCTCCGACAGAAATCCGCACTGACGCCAGTGGCTACGGCATCGGCGCAGTTTTAGCTCAACGCCAGTCGCCTCCTCTCTCCCGCCGAGCGCAATTACTCGATTACTGAGCGCGAGAGCCTCGCCCTCATTTGGGCGGTGGGCAAGTTCCGACCCTACATATATGGTCGAGCATTTACAGTTTCAACCGACCACCACGTCCTTTGTTGGCTTTCCTCCCTCAAGGATCCCACCGGACGTCTCGGTCGCTGGGCCCTACGGCTGCAAGAATACACATACACTGTGGTCTACAAGTCGGGTCGTCTACATCAGGACGCCGACTGCCTGTCTCGTCATCACGTCGATGTACCGGACGGTTTAGTGGATGTCGCACCGATCTGCGTTCTTTCGCTCTCAGCCTTGCAAGACATCGGCGCTGAACAACGACGCGATGAGTCGTTACGCCCCATTATCGAACGCCTGCTCTCTGATCCGTCTGACCCATCCCTTCACATGTTCGTGCTACAAAATGACATCCTGTATCGCCGCAACATGCACTCCGACGGGCCCGAGCTCCTAACCGTCATTCCGTCTCATGTGCAACAGATTGTACTACAGCAACTGCACGATGTTCCCACCGCTGGACACCTTGGCGTCACGCGGACCTATGACCGAATTCAGCGACGGTTTTTCTGGCCCCGTCTCAACCGCTCCGTCCCGCGCTATGTTGCCGCGTGTGAGTCGTGTCAACGCCGAAAAAGACCAGCTGTGCCTCCTGCCGGACTGCTGCAGCCTTTGGATATACCAGCCGACCCTTATTTTCGCGTTGGACTTGATCTCCTCGGGCCATTCCCTATATCCAAGAACGAAAATAGGTGGATTGCTGTCGCTACGGACTATACAACTCTCTATGCCATTACTAGAGCCCTACCGACCAGTTGCGCTAAAGACGTCGCTGATTTCTTGCTTCACGACGTTATCTTGCACCACGGTGCACCTCGTCAACTTCTCATCGATCGCGACAGATACTTTCTTGCCAAAGTCATAGACGACCTACTTCGATCATGTGCTCATAAACACAAACGCTTACCATCCTCAAACTAACGGTCTTACCGAACGCCTGAACCGCAAAATAACTGACTTGCTAGCAATGTATATTTCCTCCGATCATCGCGACTGGGACATTGCTCTACCATTTGTCACGTTCGCCTACAATTCCTCGCGCCACGACACAGATGGCTATTCACGCTTCTATCTCCTCTTCGGCCGTGAGCCGACTTTGCCTTTCGAGACTCTCCTTTCGACCACGCTCGACTCGCCGACAGAGTACACTCGGGATGTCATAACCACAGCGACCCAAGCACGCCAGATTGCCCGCATTCGTCTTTCTGCTTCACAGACACGCCAGAAGTGCCATTACGACCAGCGCCATCACGACCTGCATCACGAACCAGGTGCTCTTGTACTAGTGTGGTATCCAACTCGGCGTGTTGGTCTTTCTGAGAAATTCCTCTCGCGATACTATGGCCCTTACCGCATCCTTCGCCAGGTGACCCCTGTCACATATTAAGTCTCTCCGCTGAATGCCACGGTGCCTTCACCTCTCTCTGACATCATCCACGTCAGCCGTCTCAAACCTTACTTTTCTCATACCGATGAGCCGCACCAGTCAGGTGCTTTTTCCAACGGGGGTGATGTCACAGTCGGTAATGTGGGAAGAAGAGAACGCTAATGGTGGCCTTGGAGACGACGAAGAAGTGTTTAGCAGTATCGAGGCTCTACGCTGGTTGGCTCAGCCATTAAAAGCCATCTGTAAATAGGCAAACGCTTCTTCCTTCCCGTAACGTCATATATATATATATATATATATATATATATAGGCCTGCATGTGTGTGTGGGCGCGCGCGTGTTGTGTTGTGTTGTGTGCGTGTGTGCGTGCGTGCGTGTGTGTGTGTGTGTGTGTGTGTGTGTGTGTGTGTGTGTGTGTGTGTGTGTGTGTGTGTGTGTGTGTGTGTGTGTGTGTGTGTGTGTGTGTGTGTGTGTGTGTGTGTGTGTGTGTGTGTGTGTGTGTGTGTGTGTGTGTGTGTGTGTGTGTGTGTGTGTGTGTGTGTGTGTGTGCAGTTAGCAGGTTCTGGAAGTGGCAAATTCACTTAAAGAGGATGCGTAAGGTAGCACTGTAGATTCTCAAATATCCAGAATTAATTATCATTGTTCGTGAAGCAAAGGCGATGTGGTCATTGTCATGTAAGTGATACCTAACGTTCCCAGTATTTATAGCTTACACTAGTTCCGCGGAACTACTACGTATGTGGCCGCATTACAACGCATGGCCTGCCACACAAGAAGATTGTGATCTGATCCCGAGCTCCTACGTAGCGGAGGACTCGACAAAAAAACAAATACACTTAGAAAGGGCTTTTGAATTTTCCTTGCATTGGCCCCAACTATGTGCGGTACCTTTAGGGACCGTTTACACCAGGCTCTATAGCAGTGAGGTTAGCTTTTAGCAGAACACTCCAAGCAGATAAATAGGTACGTCTGCAGATTTATAACAGAGAATGACGACGGCTATTGCTATTATTCCGTAGGACTAACGCTGAATTAAAGAAAAGGAACACACCAACTAACATTTATTTAAAAAACCAGACGTTTCGGAGCCCCACCCCTTCCTTCTTAAAGGGTGAAATGACGTGAGGCGTAGCAGTGCTTATATGGGTTCTTGGGGCGCTTTGACAGGCACGCGGACACTATGCGTAGACACTGAGAATAAACAGTGGGAAGTGTTCCTGACGAGCGGTCGATGTCAGTCGAGGCCTTCTGGATGTGCCAGGATTCCAAAAGCTGCCGCCGCCACCGCTCGTTCTTTTCTCGCTCCAAGACAGCGCCGTCGGGGGCTAATCCGCTGATGAAAAAGCTCGCAGTGTTATGCCACAGCACTGTGTTCTCTGTTCAGGTGGTGAAGGTCATTCTTGAGTTGACGAATTATTTCCGGGAAGTTCTTCGCCTCACCAGTATACGACGCGGGGCATTCGGTGCAGGTGGTATTGTAAACGATGGCCTGCGCCTTTTGGACAGGGACGCGGTCTTCAGGACGTGGGAGGACGCCACCGACCGTAGAGAGAGGCTTGCGAGTGACGTCAGCCCTTGCCCCTCGCAGTACACGAGCTCGAATATCCCGCTGACGTCTCGAACGTACGAGGCCGAGACCCGACGCCGTTGCTAGGGTGTGTTTCGGCAGCCGCCGTCTTCCTTCTCGTTGCGTCGGCGGAGGGCAGGGTGAAGAAATGCCCATTTATTACCGCTCATCCCAAGGTCACACATTACTGTCTTCCTTCTGGAGGTGCGGGGACGGGCAAATTGATTCGGCTGTCTTGACGACACTTCGGACTACAGAAAGCTTGTGGCAGATGATATATAGCAAGACAGAACATCTTCGCACGATATCAGCGCGGACGCACTATACATACATACATACATATATATATATATATAGTGCGTCCGCGTTGATATCGTGCGAAGATGTTCTGTCTTGCTATAAATCGGTCGCTGTGCAGAGATCTCGCTAGATATCCCTCGGCTACTGTTTTTTGTTGAACAACAAAAATAAGCCATAAAATTATCAAAGTTGAAAAAAACAGATATGTAACGAAGAAAAACTTGATAAAGCACCTAATCATAATAAACTCAGGGATCCCGCTACGAAGATTTCAAAGAGTTAATTCGACGTCTAACACTTTTCCCGCCGCTACGTAAATGTTGTACCCGCCGTGGTTGCTCAGTGGCTATGGTGTTAGGCTAATGAGCAGGAGGTCGCGGGATCGAATCCCGGTCACGGCGGCCGCATTTCGATGGGGGCGAAATGTGAAACACCCGTGTACACAGATTTAGGTTCACGTTCAAGAACCTCAGGTGGTCGAAATTTCCGGAGTCCTCCACTACGGCATGCCTCATAATCGGAAAGCGGTTTTCGCACATAAAACAAAATTGAAAAAAACCTAAATGTTGTGTACGATTCGCAAGGTTTTAACTGTTGATGTGCAAAACGTCCACGTCGTAAACATGAATGGCAGGCTCAACCGTGCATGAGAACCAAGTGAGGGCCTTCACATATGCCTGAAACTTCTGATATGGCACGCAATAAAACTTATATTGCACGTTTCTTTTTTGGTGAATTGCCAGTATCACATCAGTCAGGTATAGTAACGTATCCGCATTTCAAACAATCTCTTTCTCCATTGCCGCAAGAACACCAAGAGGAAGAGCTCAGCACATACATACATCATACCAGTTGCTCTGGTACAGCGATCTCTATCAAGTGCAAGCATTTCACGACTTCGGCGTCAGTCTGTATTACATTACTGCACGAGGTGCATTTTCACTGAGCGAAATATGCAAAGCTCTCGGTGGACAGCAAGAAGTAGCCAAGGAGTAGCCGGCATTGTATGCTATGCGCCAACATCTCCTTATGTCAATAAAAAAATGTGGTTTAAGGAAGAACTATGCAACAATACCGTAACTCGACATGCGCCAAAGAGGACACAAAAGGTGCAAACTGCGCTGACGATTATTGCTGATTTATCAACAAGCCGAAATCTTTAATTTATATATCAAGCCATCCTTGTGGCGTTATTAGGCGTCTTATTTCTAATGTGATAAACGCGACATCAGCGTGAACTAATGCACTTTCTTTTTTTTCCTGGAAGATTGGCACGCATAAGGCACACGTGGTGTGCCGAGGACCACCAATTTACTGATTTATACAACACATATTTCCCTGATGCTTCAGCTGTACTATGCGCAAGAGCGTACGGATCACGCACCCATATAAATGTCAGTTTATTTGGAACGTACTCTGCCGAAAGCCGTAACTTCACCTCTGAATTCTGTTTACGGTGGACTCGGCGGCTAAAGTGCTTAGCACCGGCAATCCAGATGTTCCAATGAACTTTGAGGTGCACATACGAATCTACCATCATTAAACACGTTCTCTCGTAGGGACCCAAAATACAGAACACCCTAAAATTGAATGAGAAAATGTCTTCTACCTATTTATCGTTAGTAAAGTTTTATTTTATTCATTTTGAACTTGGGCTACCTTGGATTACCTCAATCTACTTAATTTTGAACTAAGTTGAGGTAATCGAATAAACGCACTTTTGTAATAACGCAACGCGGCACAAGAGACGTGAGAGGTCTGCCTCTCGCAGACGACGTATATATGTTAGAGTGATCTATATAGCCTCTGCATTGGCTGTCATTTCGTCGCCTGCTACAGCCCTGCCATTCTTGTGTACGAGTAGCTTTGTGAATCCGAGCAGCTGCATTATCCGTATAGTACACTTCGCAAGTGAACAGAAAGACAAATATTTACGCTATTTCCTAATGAACAGGGAAGCTTCAAAGCTCATTGTGCTCGACAAAGCAATGCTATTTTCCTAATTAGCGCGTCCAATCACTTATCTAAGCGAATTTATGGAAACTAAAGCTACAAGTTCTTTTGAAAAAGAAAGAGCGGCTCAGCAGCATTAGCAAGCCATGTTTCCCGAAGCATGTACGAGACGTTCTGTAATCCAAAGTACCAAGACACGAAAGACAGATACAAAATAGGGTAATTTCTATGTAGTAAAGTAATGCATTGTGGTTACTGGGGATATTGCATTTGTGAAAATTAAAAATCAGAAAGCTGAATCAGTAGTCAAGATTACTTTCGATGTTTTCCGCTTTAAATCGATGACGACGAATCCGTACGCATAACCAAGCATTAGCTAATACATTGTGCGAACAGGAACTTCTTGTCGATGTTTGATATGCAGTATCCTGCCTGGCGGTTATGCGCTCCTCACTTTCCTTTTGAAGCCATTTTTTTTCTTTTCTTTTTACTCAAACGCCTTACTAGGAACATCCAGCGAGGAATCTTCCAAGAACTGAATTACCTCATAGCGCAACCCATTATTCTGTTCATTTTTCTGTTTTCGATGTATTGTGCAACTGTCGAAGAAGGATGGTCTCAAAGAGCACCACTTTCTTCGGGATGCCAGGACCGGCCTTTCTGCCGGCATCCATGCACGTCTTTTTTTTTTCATTTACAATACTGCCAGTCTCATATCGACACCATAGCAGGTGGGCATATGATTATACATACAGTGCATGTTTTATATGCCGAATAGTAAGAGCATCAAAACATCTAAATGCAAATACATCAAACAGGTTCAATGCACAATTTTACAATACTAATAATGTGAATAACAAGACCAACTAACATAAATAGTACACTTCAGGTTACATGTACGTAAAGATTATTACAATGTTATAAAAACAAAGAAAGAAACAAAGGAGGTAAATGTTTAGCTATATAGTTCAGAAAATGGCAGTTCTGACGATTATATGTGTATAAGAACTATTATTTCCTAACTACTTATTTCATCTTCTAATAACTTAACAAAATCAGACTGCGATATTGAGTTAGTTATAAATGCATCCAGGTTATTCCACTCGCGAGTAACATGGGGGAAAAAGGAAGACTGAAAAGTATCGTTATTACAAAGGAACTCGTTTAGTCTATATGGATGATTATGACGCCTAGTGGTATGGGAAAGCCAGTGCCATTTGTGTCCACTTCCACGCATCGCGACTTAATATTACACACTGTGAGGGTACAGATACCCTTGCAAAACAGCCAACAGCGGCCGTGCAAATGAAACACATGCTTAGACGAACTAGCTGCAATGATGTCGCCATGCGAGATCTCAGTAGCAATGGATGAACGGATCAAAAACCAGCCGTGGTTACTTGGGGCCTATGGCAGTGGGCTGCTAAGCACGAGGACGCGGGATGAAATCCCGGCCACGGCGGCTGCATTTCCACGGGGGCGAAATGTGAAAACGCCCGTGTACTCAGATTTATGTGCACGTTAAAGAACCTCAGGGGGTCCACATTTCCGGAGTCCCGCACTACGGCGTGCCTCATAATCAGATCGAGGTTTTGGCACGTAAAACGCCATAATTCTTTTTTAACAGACCAAAGGGCGAGAAAAAGAACACGTCACATGAAAAGTTGAAAGTTTATTTGCGTGACTGATATGAAGAGGTGCTCGATTCACAATTTAAAAAAAACGGCGGTAAAATGTTTTATTGTGATGGAAATTATATGCACACTCCAGCGCATTTCTTCCGTCGCCGTCGCCGTGAGGTTCCTCATAAATTCCAAGGAAAATAATATTGTCGCCGCGCGCCGTGTGCTCTATGTGCGAGCGTGCGAGCGAGGAAAACGGGCCGCAAGCGCACCATCTCCTGTCGCACGCGAGGCACGGGTGTGATGCGAGGAAGGAAGGGCGTTCTTCGCCGGCGGCTGCTGCTTACGGCGCGGCCGTTCGGGCGCTGTGTCTCGATAGTGATCTGCGACGCGCCCAAAGCGCGTGCCCGCGCAGGCCTCGTGTTCGAGGCGATCTGTGAAGGTTGCAGAGTGCGCGTAGTGCCGGTGGCGTCGTACGCGCTGTGCCTTCGACGTTTCGTTCCCGCTGAAGCGAAAGATAGACGAAGGTCAATTCGCTTGCTGCTGCCGAGATTCCTCACTCCAGCATTTTGACAGCGAGTTTCCGCTCTCGTCGAGCGAGATGTGTTCATGTTTACCTGTGCTCGCCTGACGCCCTGCTTGTTAATTTAGTTCAACCACGTTCGCGGGCTAGTTGGTTTGAATCCGCGATAGAGTGCATAAGCGCGACTAAACGAGGACGTAGAAACATACATAGAGACAGAGCTGTCTCTGTGTGTCCGTTTCTTTCTGCATCCTCGTTCCGCCGGCCGTTCACATCTTATTGTTGTAAATTTAGTTAGTAAGCGAATGCTTACAAGTGGATACGGCCAATAAAACTACTATCCCTACTTCGTATAGCTATCTACTAATTTGCTATCGCAATCGGTGCTTCGCCTGCCTATCGGGCGACGCACCGAAATATATATATATATATATATATATATATATATATATAGCAGCGCAGCCCTAACCATGCGCCATTATTGTTATCCTTGAGCATGAAAGCGAAATCATAATGCCGTGTTTGTGCCCACTGCTCTCTTCATTTTACAGCTGCTGACAGGTCCTTTTGATTTCATTCACAGCCTCGTGAAGCCAGCGCACTAACTTTCTTAAAAAAAGAAGGCGGCCCCTTTCCTCCTTGAAAATAATTCACGCCGTTTCAGTTGCGTAGAAGCCGGAATTCGGACGTTCCGGTGCCAGGCCCACGAAAGGGCGTAGGGCAGGGCAGGGCGGAGCCAAATAGCACGGAGCTACCGGTCTTCAGTCATCTACTAAGGGGCGCATTCACATCGGCGACTGACAGAGGTCGCGCGACCAAGGAACGAACTCACAGTGACAAATGTTCACACGGGAAAGCGCGACCTGCCCACCGCCGCACCGGAAATGTCTCGCGACTGGCGCTCGCACCACTATCGTCACGTAAAATAACCATCAGCGTATACCGACGTCGTGCGCCATTGCAGCTGATTGGTCGTGCAGCTATGGGATTGCATTTGAGCGACTGAAAAGTCGAGCAGTGAGCAACTGGCCCAAAACGTTTGCATTCCGACCAAAGCGACCATTTGCGCGACTGCTCGCTTTGCGCCACACTTAGCCGTGCGAACTGTGCGAGTCGCCGGCGTGAATGGGCCCTAAGAAGTGCTCCGCGAACCAAATATTGCCCAAAGAATCGATGGTGCGCTCGCAACAACTGGTAAACCAGGCAAAAGTGACGGGGCACTCCACTGTATTGCGCGCGAAAATCGAAAACGCGCGAGGTGGGACTGTTAAGACGAACCGAGGCACCCAGCGGAAACCATTACTGAGAAACAAAGCCGAAAGGCAGCGCCGCTGCGCAGGGAACAAGGCAGGGGAATGTTTGGAGGTGAACGCCAGTTAAATTAGAAAATATTAAGTGGGACTATTTATAGAAAGCTCGTGAAATATATTTAAAAAATTTCAAGATAGCGCTTTATATTAGCGCTTTGCGTATTTAATTATGACGTCAAGGAATGGACCACGTACAGCGCATGAATTATGGCGCAAAAGATCGATAACGGCTCAGTGAAATTACTCAATTCCTTGCGGCGTATCAAGTGTTTCTCTCGCAGAATAGCAGCCGCGGAATCGATTATGTTCGTGACCTACAATTATCACATGGTCGTTGCTTGTGCTTTCTCGTCATTAGATTCTGATACTATCAAATTCGCGTGTACTAAATATGCACTAATAATGATGTTTAAGAACGCGCTTACTTGGCAGAAGTAAAGAAAATACCCCGAGAAATCCCTCTCTGGCTACTCTGTGCTGGAAAAGAAAGATTGCAAATGCTATAGTTCTCAACTTTGTAATCTTTCAAGCGACAAGTTACGGTGTTAAGGTATACGATCGAGAGCATAGGTAGTCTGCGTGGTGCAGTTGGTCCTCCCGAAAGGTATCGATGAGTTATTCGTGCCGGAAACTGCTTTCTTCAACAGGCAGTCACGGAATAGGGCCATATATATTTGTCCTTAAAGCAGGCGTGCTGTTTATCTTAGATTGGTAATGAAAGATAACCTTGTGATGAATGCTATGAATTAACATTCTTTCGTAGTTTGCCATTAGCTGCCTTGCTGATTTCTCGAAGCGAACGTTTCTGATGTGTATTATGATACCCCAATAAAATTTTTGTTGTTTAAACTATGGAAGCATGCTCACAAGAATGCGTGACGTGTGGGCCTAATCGATTAGGTAATCGGAAAAAGGGGAAAAAAGGAAATGATAACCTGCGCGAATTCAGGTGTCAGCCCGAAGGCGTAGTTTTCAATGATGTGAAACCATGAAATTGCAAATTTAATCACTTGGCTACGCTGCGCCTTATTATATGTTCCCGCCATTCCGTGCACGCTGTGTGGAGGGCAAACATAATAATTCACAGCACTATTGATTACGTTCGCATGAACGAGGGAAGCAGTAAGTAAAACGTGACTGCATTGTCTTGCGATGCATAACTGTTTCAATTACGAGCAACAGTTATGGAAAGCGTTCCGCATAATTAACTTGGAAAGCAGGCGAATATTTTTTTAGCTGTGCGTCGCCACTTTAGGCGCGCTTCCTCAACGGCTGGCTGCTTACATCGCTCGCTTTGGCTGGTGCTGTCCATAAATTTTAAAGCGAAGCGTTCTTTGCCTTTTACTTCGACTTTCCCACTGCGGCTGCTGAGGCTGCTGCTGTCCGGCACACAGCGTCGGGGGTGGTTCAGAGCTTGTATATACATGGAAGGAACCTCGCAGAGAAGAACAGAGGCACGAGCAACTCGTGCGCAATGCCCTCTGGAGCTTCTGGGTCGTCGCCACGTTGGCCCATTGGCAGCTGTAATTATCCGCGACCCTCCGCAAGCGCTTACCTTTCTACCAACGTGCAAGTACAGAGGGAAGCTAGATAGAATGGAAGAGAGGAGGGAGGAGCGGGGGCAAGGAGTGGGTAAAACCGACGCAGTCCACCACCCTCTAGAGAACTTAAGGTCCCTCTCCCCTTGAGCTACATCACGCAAAAGAAGCCCACACAGAAGTTCCGTGCAGCGTGCTACGGAGTTATGAGCGGCGCACCCACCGTTTATGGATCCTTTAAAAAAGCTTTATAAGCGGTGGGCGCACTTGTGTTGAAAATGAGAAGTCGGAGACGCAGTGGGCGAATATCTTCAGTTAGGCAAGTTGGTTCATCTTGACAGTTTCGATGACGACGGCGATAACAATACGATTAGTACCGGGAAGCCTGCCGCTCCTTGGGTAGCTTCGGGGTCAGAAAAGTCCTGGCATGCTGCGACATGCTTGCGAGCGCACTTCTTTTCTGGACGTGAACTGTGCATGTAGTCTCTGCGCTTGTTGCGATTGTGGTTGTGCGTCCGGCAAGCCTTCATTGCCGCGGAATGTGGATCACGTTCATTCAAGGATATGCCTAATAAGTGCTGCGTGCCCAATTCTTGGAGCACTTACAAATCGGGGCTGAAAAATCATGTGTTCATGTTTCCGCAAGATCAATGACAGAACATTGAGTGCCAATGCTAAGACAAAGAAGAGAAGAGGTAAGGTTGAACCATTTCATTTTTTATGGATGGGCTTTTTAATAATGCAGCGCGTAAATAGTTTTGCATAAATAAAAAAATCTTGAAACACCCTCTGTTCTCTGCGGGCTATCTGCTCAACTACGCCTACAAAAACAATAACTGCGCTCTGGTTAACGTTGCCCATAAGGGCGCGATCCCTTCATTCAACCCGTATCCCCGAGCACGCCGCCGGCCGCTAATAGGTGACGTGACTCGCCGAGCGCTCAGGCCTTTTCTTGCCTACGTGGGGTTGCGCAGTCGCCAGACGAGTGAATAACAGCCTTGCCACTCTCCGCTCGCAGTTTCCATACAAATACAAGGCGGGGGGGCGGGGGATACGGAAAACGTGACGTGAGAAGGCAAGGAAACGCTGAATAAATTTAACTTCAAGGTACGGTACGGTGCGTTTCTGCTATTTCTGAAATATCATCATCAGCAGCAGCCTGGCTACGCCCACTGCAGAGCAAAGGGCTCTCCCATACTTCTCCAGCTACCCCGGTCATGTACTAACTGTGGCCATGTTGTCCCTGCAAACTTCTTAATCTAATCCGCCCACCTAACTTTCTGCCGCCCCCTGCTACGCTTCCATTCACTTGGAATCCAGTCCGTAAACCTTAATGACCACCGGTTATCTTCCGTCCTCATTACATGCCCTGCCAAAGCCCATTTCATTTTCTTGATTTCAACTAAGATGTCATTAAATCGCGTTTGTTCCCTCACCCAATCTGATCTTTTCATATCCCTTAACGTTACAGGTATGATTCTTCTTTCCATAGCTCGTTGCGTCGTCCTCAATATAAGTAGAACCCTTTTCGTAAGCCTCCAGGTTTCTGCCCCGTAGGTGAGTACTGGTAAGACACAGCTAATATACACTTTTCTCTTGAGGGATAATGGCAACCTGCTGTTCATGATCTGAGAATGCCTGCCAAACGCACACCAGCCCATTCTTATTCTTCTGATTATTTCAGTCTCATGATCCGGATCCGCGGTCACTACCTGCCCTAAGTAGGTGTATTCCCTTACCACTTCCAGTGCCTCGCTACCTATCGTAAACTCCTGTTCTCTTCCAAGACGGTTAAACATTACTTTAGTTTTCTGCAGATTAATTTTCCAAGACAATGATCAAGCGTTGCAATTGGTTCCCTGAGTTACTAAGCAGGGCAATATCATCAGCGAATCGCAAGTTACTAAGGTCTAATGGTACTAAGGTACTAATGGTCAGTACTAAGGTCCGTACTAAGGTACTAAGGTAATGGTCAGTACTAAAGTGCTAAGGTACTAATGGTCACTCCATTACCTCTTATCCCCAATTCTTCCAAATCCAGGTCTCCCAATGCCTCCTGTAAACACGCTGTGACTAGCATTAGAGAGATCGTATCTCCCTGACGCCCTTCTTTATCGGAATTTTGTTGCTTTTTTTATGGAGGACTACGGTGGCTGGGGAGCCGCTATAGCTTTCTTTCAGTATTTTTACATACGGCTCGTCTGAGAGCAGGCTTTATCCATATTAAACTTCCTTATGTCAGCTATCTTACGCTTGTATAATAACTTCGAAAGTTCTGCCAGTTCTATTCTAGCTGTAGGGTTAGAGGCTTTCATATATTGGCGTTTCTTAATCAGCTCTTTCCTCTCTTGCAATAGCTTAGCGGTCCTGTCTAACGAAGTTACTACCGACTTATATTGCACACTCCTTAATGATGCCCATAAGATTCTCGTTCATTGCTTCGACACTAAGTTCCTCTTGCTGAGTTAAAGCGAAATACCTTTTCTGTAGCTTGATCCGGAATTCCTCTATTTTCCCTCTTACCGCTAACTCATTTGTGGGCTTCTTATGTACAAGCTTCTGCCGTTCCGACCCCAAGTCTAGGCTAATTCGTGGTCTTACCATCCCATGGTCACTGCAGCGCACATTGCCGAGCACGTCCACATCTTGTATGGTGCGAGGGTTAGCGCAGAGTATGAGGTCTATTTGATTTCTAGTCCCAGCATTCGGGCTCCTCTACTTCCACTTTCGGTTATCCCGCTTTCCGAAGAAGGTATTCATTACCCGCAAGTTGTTCCGTTCTGAAAACTCTACTAATAACTATTCACTGCTATTCCTATAACATTCTCCATATTCCCCCTCTCACTTGTCTCCAGCCTGCTTCTTGCCTACCTTGGCATTGAAGTCGCCCATCAGCATAGTGTATTTTGTTTTGACTATACCCATCGCCGATTCCACATCTTCATAGAAGCTTTCGACTTCCTGGTCATCATGACTGGATGTAGGCGCGCAGACCTGTACGACCTTCAATTTGTACCTATTATTATGTTTCACAAGAAGACCTGCCACCCTCTCGTTAATGCTATAGAATTCCTTATTAATCAAGAATCCGACTCCTAGTTCTCGTCTCTCCACTAAACCCCGGTAGTACCGGACTTGTCCGCTTTTTTGCACTGTATATGCTTCTTTCGTCCTCCTAACCTTACTGAGCCCTATTATATCCCATTTCTTGCCCTCTAATTCCTCCACTAGCACTGCTAGACTCGCTGCGCTAAATAACATTCTAGCGTTAAACGTTGCCAGGTTCAGATTCCAATGGCTGCCTATCTGGATCCAGAGATTCTTAGCACCCTCTGCTGCGTCACACATCTGACCGCCGCCGTGGTCAGTTGCTTCGCAGCTGCTGGGGACTGAGGGCCGGGGTTTGATTGTGGTATTCATATGGGAGGTTTTGGGCAATCCTGTTCTGGTGAGGGAGTGCGTTACTGGTTCTGGTCACCGGGATCAGACCGCTCTCCAGGCCTGATTATGCAATTTTCTCAACGCGCGGATTTTTTTCATCAAGTGGAAAATTGCGAGGCACCGGGATTCGAGCCACGGTCCTCTTGCAAGCGAGGCGGATGCTCTGCCTCGACGCCACCCGCTGCAGCTGTTCAGAAAACGTTCAGAAAATATAAAACCATGCAAATATGTCTAGCGGACAACTTACGCAGGGCGTGCAGAAGCAGAGCCGCTTTAATTAAAGCGCACCGCAGGGTCTAGACGACACTACGGAAGCGGTCGCACGTCAAATTAACACTTTTGTGCCCGCCGCATTAGCTTTGCGGCTGTGGCATTGCTCAATGTCGCGGATTTGACCGAGGCAGCCGCATTTCGACGTAGGTTGAATAAAAAACGCTCATGCACTTTGATTTAGGCATATGTTAGAAAACCCCTGCGCCAAAATTAGGCCGGAGTGTGTTGCTACGGCCTGCCTCATAATCCGGTTGCGGTTTTGCCACGTACAGTCCCATAATCCAATTCAAGTTTCCTGCTTCTGCCGCTAGGCGATGTGACATGTGAGGCAATGACAATGATCAACCCTCTCAGAGCTTATGCAATGTGGCAGACAACAACGCCTCAAGCAAACACCTCTCCCTTTGTGCTTTTTGTACTACGCAGACAAACAGCAGCGGTGCACGCAAGGTAACATTTAGCACCAACTCGCCCCTCTTGTGTTACACAAAACGTTGAAGAAATTGAACATTCGCCGTTAACAGCACCGCTAATAATCGTCAATCAAAGCAAACAGCACAGAAAGCTTCGCTACATCGATTCCCACAGTGCGTTGGATCTGCATAATTTTATTTTAACAACATTCTTTTAGGATGAATGTTTTAGTTTAAGACACTTAAGTAACTAAACAGTGTCATTGCTCCGACAGTTATGGTGTTCATTATCACTTTCTTTTTACTTTCTGTCTCCACGACCGTTGCTTTTCTGATAAACTCTATAGAGAAGTAAAAGGTGCCGTATGATGTACGTCAGCGAAGAGGCAACCGAGAAATGGGTCGTATTTTGTGACTCTAAGGCAGCCCTTCACAGCATTAAGTCTGAATTACGTCACGGAACTTACGAGAAGATAATATCTGGCATCAGGGAAGTGCACCACCATGCTCTGGAAAGAGGGCACACCATTATATTTCAATGGATTCCTGCTCGCTGTGGCAGTGTCGGCAACAACCTAGCGGACAAGGCTGCCTGGTCTGCCCACGAAGATACGCAGACGCGTTCAATACCTTTAGCGAGGTCGGACGCTGCCAGGGAACTTCGCCTACATGCACGCAAAAAGTCACAAGATCTCTGGAGTTCAGGTGCCTCCAACTGCCGATTATATAAACTGGACCCCAAGCTACGGCTACAACTGCCATCTAGCCTTTTCCCCGGCGAAGCAACCTTGCTGTACCGCTTGTGGCTTGGAGTAGCGTTCACGAACTCATACTCCTATCGTTTGGGAATGGCTGAGAGCCCGATGTGTGATTCCTGTGGGTGCGAGGAGACCATCGAGCACCTATTGTGTACCTGCCCCCGCTACGATGTACAACGCCGCCCTCTACGGGAAACCTTACACCGACTGGACTTAAGACCGTTCATCGAGTCAAAGATACTGGGACCGTGGCCACACCCGTCACTGGCACGAAAAGCCAATCGTGCATTAGTGCAATACTTGAAGTGCACCGGTTTAATAGACCGTTTAGAGTGTCCCTGTGCATAGTGTCCCGCCCACACGCACTCAGTACTCACTCTCTCCCTTTTTCCTCTTTCTATTCCCCTTTCCCCCACCCCCAGTGTAACGTAGCAAACCGGCCGGATGCTCTTCTGGTTGGCCTCCCTGCCTTTCCTGTCCTTGCTGTCTCTCTCTCTCTCTCTCTCTCTCAAAGGTGTCGCGCCCTCAGAATCTAAAGATAACGTAAATCAATTAAAAGAGGGGACGTAACAAGCAAGAAGCAACACGTATTTGTCGCAAGCTTAATATACATAATTCGTGGCTTTTTAACCGACTTGTTGCGTGTCTTTTAAAGCGTAAAAAGAATGAATGCAAGCGTTTGCCCAAACTCTTTTGCTGACCTATGATTTTCATACTTCCTATCTACATTAACCTATATGAAATGAAGATACCAGACAAGTTTAGGACAGGTTGTCTCGGGCGACATAGCTTAAAGTCTAAACTTCGATACATATTTGTTATAACAGCACATATATTTGTTCCGAAGTTCCAAATGTAGCTACCAACACCATGAGGTGATTTGGACCTGTCGGTGTTGACTTTAGTTTCTGGAGAATGTAATATGCGAATTCAGGTGAATTCTAACTCTAATTGGACTTTGAAAATGTTCATCTCGTGTCATGACGCCATTTTATGATGTACATTTATGCAGAAATCCCATAATAAATATTCTTTTGACTGCTATTTTACGTGTGTTTTATGCCTGCTCGCTATGGCCAGGCGAAGCGTAAGATGCAAACTGACCAAATTATTCGCAAGGAAAAAAATAGATTATGGGATTTTACGTGCCAAAACCACAATCTGATTATGAGGCACGCCGTAGTGGGGGACTCCGGACATTTGGGCCACCTCGGTTTCTTTAACCTGCACCTAAATCTAAGTACACGGTTGTTTTCGCATTTCGCTCCCATCGAAACGCGGCCGCTGTGGCCGGCATTCAATTCCGCGACCTCGTGCTTCGCAGTCCAACACCATAGTCACTAAGAAACCACGGCGGGTAATTCACAAGGAAATGAGGCATGCTCACGAGTAGCCACGTACCAAGAACGTAACGAAAAAAAAATTGACGAGTTGTATACCCTCGACTAACCAGGAAAGCAGGGAACCTATTAATGCCTACTTCCTCATCGGAATGGCCACAAATCCAGAATGCGGAGTTTGTGATTGCAAAGAGACGATTGCGTACCTTCTGTGGGATTGTAGTCGTTTCAGTGTACAAAGAAATGTCCTCAGCACCACGCTCGACATACTGGACAGCCGTCCCTACACGGAAAACAGACTTCTTTGACCTTGGTCCAAGCCGACGTTGTCCTGAATTGCTCTAAAAGCGCCAGTTGATTTTTTTGTTAAAACATCGGGACTTATGGGAAAACTATAGTCGCTTTCGGATACATTCTCCGTGTATGTGCGGGCAGATAATCTTCATTTGTTCCCATTTCTCCTGCCCTTACCCCGTCTCCCATTGCAGAGCAGCCAACCGCACTGTTAATCTCGTTAACATATCCGCCCTACTTCTCTTGTTTCGTTCTCTCTCTGTCTGTCTCATCCATTTCATGCATCTACTCTGTCTCGCGCTCCACGAATGATTGCTCACCTTCCCCCCAGGTTACCTGCTTTTACTTTATTTTTTGAGTAATACAAAGGACAAATCTGCCACATTGTTTTGGGAATTTCTCCGTATATCAGCTTTCTCACGAACAAGCTTTCCATTTTCGGGGGTTTGTCAGATAATTGTTTAGCGTTTCTACATAAGTCCGGGTAAAATGCTTCCGATATTACCAGCCAGAACTGAAAATTCCCGCACATTCACGTCAGTTGGTCGATTACTATTCGGTATGCTGTGAGGCATATGTTTCATATCCCCACATGAGCACTTTTCAGGTGTTGTTACAAAAGGAGGTTAATTGTACATGGTCCGCCTTTTCTTTCGTTCTTTTCTGGCTGGCGAAAGACGGCATTTTTGTTTACTTATATAGTTAACATGGCGTGTTGAAGGGTTCTGCTGAATACGCTGCTCATTACTGCAAGGCAAAGATCCATGAACAGGTTGCTCTCATCTAGTATCGGAATCACAGGTAGCCTTTTGTAATTCTCGTACGATTTCTAATGCTGCAGCGAAACAAGTTTACTGCACCATACTTGGAGTCATACGCGCCAATTTCTTGCCCTATATCGCATGGGAAAAAGAACATCGAACGTTTGCTTCCACACAATTCATCCGTGGATCTAACATTTTGACAGTCTCTTGGCTAGATGAAAGTTAATCGTTATATCTGCCAATGATCAAGTTGTCAGAAAAAAGTTGCTAGCTGCCTGTTGTGGGTAAGTTGAGCTCGAAAGCAAGATGAAGCGTAGCTGGCAGCAAAAGCTTCCTCAGTAATTAGAGAGCAAACGCACGTATCCCGCGTTCAGAAAACCTCCCACGTTCCAGCCGCCAGGACCGGAGGGATCCTGCTAACAAATTTCACTGTCGCACACTAAGGCTTGATTGGACTGTCAAAATCATTGTTGACAAACGTCCGCCGCAAGCGCGTTTCCAGTGATGTCAGCCGCAGCCTGGCACTCCGAGCTAGGCGCCAGTGCGCTTTCAGTAGACTTTTTATGCTTTTCTATAAGAAGTCTACTGAAAGTTTTCCATAGAGTAGGGAAGCACTAACAAAATACGACTGGCACGTGAAAAAGCAGGAAAGAAGGGTTGACAGAACTGCCGCGCTCACCAGGCTCGGTCGGGGCAGCGTTGACCACCAGGGCGAAGGTAATCGCGAGCAGAACCCGGGCCCAGGCGCCGGACGCCCGACGTGCGGATTCCATGGAAGCGCGGCTCGGCGAGCGTTCGCGTAGTCCGCCGGAAGAGCGCAAACACCGGGTGGCCCAGCGGGGATGCGCGAACCGAGGGGCGCCTGCTGCTTTCGCCCGCGGCTGGCGGCGCTGCCGGCCGGGACGAGCGGGCGGCCGACAGATGGCGGCTCGGACGCGCCTCCTCCCATCGCGCTGCGAAGGCCACGTGCGTGCGCGGTTCTGCGCCCGAACATGCACGACGAACCTGCCGTTCGGGCCCGATGGTAGAAAAGCGGCATTGACAGAAGGAAGGCGAACGAGCAGAAAATCAGAAAGAAAAGAAGCTGGGCTGCTCTGACAGTACGAGTAATAAAAAAAAATGGAGGAGGTGGAGACCGTTGCTTAATACGGATGAATGCTCGTAATTTCGAGGTGGCATTTCAGACACAGTAGACATCTCTTCGCGCATCGAGAATGTCGCTCAGTTATGAAGTGCGAAAACGTTGAATAAGGCCTCCTAATTCCTATACATCAGAATACAAATTTACGACTTTCACAGCCGTGATAATCAGAGAGGTAGTCGAAGTACTCCATTTAATTTTTGTGTCTGTTTCCTAAAGAGCATGGAATGATAATTTCGTGGTTTAATTGAACTGCAGTCGTTTCTTTAAGGAGCAAGAAAGTGAGCAATATTGAGCAGAGATAGCTCACGCGCATTAGAAGCACTAGCAGTGGCTGCCTCATCCGTATTTCTCACTTCAACATTGCTTTAAATTTCCGCTGCAAACACCATGCACATACACAATGTATTTAAACATGCACGCCGGACAAAGCTTATGATATTTTTGAAACAGATGGAGATAGCCAATTAAAAATTATTTCTAAAGGTATGGATAGCCTATGCCTAGACAATGAATATGTTGCTGTATGTTCACCACTTTTCAAATTACTTTGCGTGCTTTTTTGACCGTGAAAAAAAACCTATAGACTTCAGTAACCCCTTCGGCACAGTCTTTTATCAATGACGTGTGAAATACACCTGATTGTTGTGTGTCTCAGTATTGCTTCTCTTTCCAGTAAGCAATGCTAACGACTCATGAAAAGCCAAAATATTTCTAATAATTTACGACATTTATTAGGGATGTATGCATCGTCAGTTGCATGCACAGGTCAAAGATATATGCAGGGTGTCCCAATTAACTATCATGCACCAAGATTTAAAAAAAAGAGCAATGCGTTACTCGAAGAAAACCTGGTGCATATTGTTTACAGTACAGTGGGGCAGCTGCCAATATTTTTTGTTACTGATATTTAATTAGGTAATTGTAATTAATTATTTAACTCGAGACGTACTATCATAATTATCAAAGTATCGATGAGGCATTTGAAGGCCTAGCCAAGGGACCTTTAGCTGCGGTATTTTCAGCGACGTACTAATTGCGTACTAATTTATTTCCGACGGTTAAATAAACCCCGCGAAGTATGTCGAATACCACATGACTGCGCACCTACCCGGATCATAAAGCAGCGCCCTCGAACAGGCTCCCTCTGAGTTATCCAGGACGAAATAAAGGAAATAAAGAAAAAAACATCGTGATCGAGCTGGTGCCTTATCTGCCGCGCCCCGGTTTCAGTAACACGTCGTGTTTGGGGCTAGTTGAAAACAAGCTGTGATAGCTGTTGTCTTTGCGTAGATAAAGTGCACAGATGCTTTTTTCTTTCACAAAGATTATCACCAAAATAGCGAATTGACAACGTCAGTGCAAAGGATAAAAGGTGCGTTTTGTTTCGTCCCAGTCGCCATGTGTTCTCTAATGAGCATAAGGTAAACACGATCCTTGCCTCGGGAGCTGCAAATGGCAACAATGGGAAAGTCGCAAATATATATATCAGTCATGGAAGTGTGGCGGTAGAACAAACGCACTGACTATCATAAAGAATTATAAAAACCTGAGACAAAGCGGCAGCTTCAAGAAACAGCGACGGAGGACTCCATCTTTCTGTCCTAACCTAGGCACGGATGCTCTACCATCTACGGCCTCAAACCCCCATGCTAGCGAGCGGGACGTGGCCGTCCTGGTACCAGTTTCCAAGTCGTCAGTTTGGAGGATTCTAAACGACGGTGTTTTGCCCGTACCACCTTAACCAGCACCAATGTTTGGAACTTAGGGACATGTAGAATTGCCCAGATTTCTCAAATTGGGTTCTCACGAAAGCCAATGAGTCACCGGACTTTTTGAGCAACATCATGTGCACAGATGAAGCGAATTCTCGCAGAAATGCCTAGGTAAAGTTGCTGCATAATGCGCACTATTGGAGGGACTCCAATCCACGTTGAGTAAAGCGCAATCGGCACGAGTACCAGTGGTTGTTCAATGTGTGGTTCGGAATTAACCCCGATACTATAATCGGTCCCATCTTCTTCGATCACACACTGACTGGACAGCGTTACGTGAACGATATCCTTGAAGGAGTGGTGGGTGCGTTTCTCAGCGAAGTCCCACTGTCACGTCTTCAACTTCTGTGGTATCAGCAACATGGGGCACCCGCACACAGCAGCAGCTGAGCACGAAACTGGCTTTATGCGATTTTCATGCACAATAGATTGGAAGGCTCGGGCCTGTAAATTGGCCGGCTAGGTCACCTGACCTCTCTCTGCTCGATTTCTTTCTTTGGGATTATATGCAAGATCGTGCTTGCATGATCGAGACGAACGTCAGATTAGTTCAAAGCAAGGGTAACGGATGTCTGCCGTAGAATTCCGGCGTCGGTCATCAAGAAAGCCACTGAATATGTCATAAAACGGACACAGTATTGCGTAGATGCAAAGGGCACCTATTCGAACATACCCTCTTGGCTGCTGTTCAACGGAGCTTCCGAATTCATAGATAATAAGGGCACACTAAAATCTGATGTTTTTTTTTTTTTGCAGAGATTCTGATTGCCATTTCAGCTGATTTAGAAGCGGTATATGTACTTTCTTGAACGCATTGTTTTTTCCTTTTCTCTACGCGTTGGTCGCTTCCCGGTCTGTTTATTTCACTTTTATTTTTTGACACGAACCTCTTTTTGGAACACGTATACACTTTCATGGAAAATAAAACGTTCACTTTAATTTGGCTCTGTACCGAAGCAAGTTTCTGGCCCGAAATAAAGCTTCGCGCGCACTCTTTTGATGCGGTGCAAGAAAAGCCGGGATTTTGAAACATTCTGTGCCTATCACATTGGTTTTCGCATTTCGTGCGTCGTCAGAGCGGCGATTCGGCCGCGTTATCGAAGGGCTTTTGTGATCAATGTGATCAGTCGGCCTTGAGAGACCGATAATAAGTGTGACGTAGAAATTAGGGGAAGGAATAGCTGTGAAGCCGCGAAACTCGCTGTTGGTGCTCCTTCTGTACCATTATCAAGGTGATGCGCTGTCTCTTCGGGTTCGCGGCAGGCAATACAGTTGCTTTCAATCAGTTTATTTGAGGGCGCTGCTTCATGGGCGCGGGTGGGAGTGCACTCACGCGGTATTTTTCGTACTTCGTGAGGTTCTTTTTTTTTGTCAGTCGGAAAAAATTGTCCTCGATTTGTACGTCGCTGGAAACACCGCACGTAGATGTCATTTTTGGGTGTCTACAAATGCCTCATTCACGCTTTGAAAATTAGGACAGTGCTTATCGACTTAGATAATTAATTTCAATTACCGCAATAAATTTTAGTAACAAAAGAATTACTGGCGGCTACTCCACTGTACCGGAAAGAATATGCACTAGGTTTTCTTCGAGTAACCCAACTGCTCTTTTTTTAAGTCTTGGTTCATAATTGTTGGGGAATACTGTATAATTCACTCAGTAACCGAAATGAGGCCAAGCTGGATTCACTCGAAATGCAAATCAATAGCAGTCATGCGCAGCAGCACTTATACTCGGACTCACAAAATGACAGAGAGAGAGAGGCTGCAGTTTCGCCGGAACGGCGAAGCAGTATTAGTGATAGCCAAGTATAAGTACGCGACAATTACACGAAGGAAGATTACACCACCGAGAGGACTCGGGCTGTGAAATTCTACTGTGAAAATCTCCTACTATGGCGTCTTGTATATACATACTCATATAACGCCGTCACTTCAGCGCTCCATTCTTAGAGGTCGTATACATATATCTATCTATATATATATATATATATATATATATATATATATATGTGTGTGTGTGTGTGTGTGTGTGTGTGTGTGTGTGTGTGTGTGTGTGTGTGTGTGTGTGTGTGTGTGTGTGTGTGTGTGTGTGTGTGTGTGTGTGCGGAAAAATGAAAACTGTCCGCCTATGGGTGCTTTACGTTTTTTCTAAACAGCTACTGTGGTTGGATTTGACACTGTAAACGAAAGCAGATTTGCAGTAGACTGTAGGCTTAAGGTTGTAATGCTAGGCAGCTTCACATTTCTCTTTATTAGGTGATTCTAGATACACCTAGGAGCGTTTAAATTACTGAAAACACATTTTGCACAGAAAAACTCCTGAGTGCTATCGAAGCAAGTTGCCCCCAATATTTTTACGTGCTGATGGGTACGCTCAATGCAACTACACAGAATACATGAACTTTTCTTGAAGGCAAATGAAAATAATTACACACTAACCTATGATGTATTGTCAGACAATCATTATGAAGCGCGTACTTTGTCAATAATATTTCACACGAAAAACAGAAAAATATGATAAAACTGTGACGAGAACCTAGAGTGCACTTAAAAATCCCCAAATACTCGCTAAGGAGACATACTAAACAAATGCATGCCGACAAAGCCGATGTTTTGCTGCAGTTGTGCGAAAAATCCCTACTTCGCGCGATGAATCCACAACCTCTCGCAGCCACGACCAGATTATTTTATTTTATTTCATCATTCTTAATTAGTACAGAACAAGCTCCTGGGTTTACAAAAAAGTGTCAGGGGGACCTCCTATTAGTAATTTAACAATAGAGTAATTTTAACATTATGGCAACAGAGCAGTGACAGACATCAGTATACACGAAGCTAATGAAGCAAATAATCAAACACAATTAAGGAGGCTACAATAATTGAAGTTGTAGTCAAACAGAAGCAAATTAAATATATACTGTGTATCAGTAAATAAGAATGTAGTAATTTACATGTTAAGGAAACATACGAATGACATATATCAAAGAACACGAGGTTAATGTAACAGATAATTGAAAACGAACATATGCTTACAATATGCGAAGAACAAGTGAAATATATATTATGCAACAAAAAACTTAAAATTTCTAAGAAAAAGAAGAAAGAAAGAAAGAAAGAAAGGAAGGAAAGAAGAAAACAATGAGATATAGAGAATAAAAGCGATACATTAGGCAAATACAGAAGCATTGAAAACTATAAAATAAATTGGTATACAATATACAGGGAATTTTTTTTTAGCTCCACCAAAATTATTAAAATTGGAAAAAGATAAATCTCGGTAATGTTATGTTTACCATTCGAGTGTACAGATTGGCGACCTCTAGATACAGAGCAATTGCTGCAATCACGTCCGTAATTAGCAAAGTTACGCTAATTAACTTTGTAATTATCAGCAGTATAGGTGGCTACAGCAAATGAGTACTTTGGAGCCCGTTCTCGATACTACCTATCCCAGCGATGAAATTTTGAATAGCGGATTTCATGTGGGAGCTACGCGAACAATTAGTCTCCTTGGCAGGCTCCTTGAAACGGAAACTGGCTGGAAAAAGAGCGTCTGTGTCATCCATGTCATGGATGACACAGACGAAATGTCAACGCGTCTTCGGGGTCAAGTCCGTGCATAGTCAAGACTGCATCTAAATGCTAGTCTCATATCATCCTGTTTGTTCCGGACAATGCCACTGACAATATGCGCGTTCTCAACAAGCAAGCTCTATCATTGTGTCGTGAGAACGCAGCGCCGAACGAGATCAAGGACGTCAGACTCAACATAATGTAGAATATTCTGGTAATCGATGTTACGAACATCAGTGCACTAAGCAATCTGCAGCATATAACGCAGGTGGGTAACACCAACAATCGATCCATCATCTCAGAAGACAGTACCACCATAGCAGGCGTCATTTACGATATCGACGTTAGCACTCCGAATGCAGATATACCAATACTTATAAAACCAACAAGTGATAACATATTCTTTGCGCACATCGGTCGCCTTGGTAACACATACTGTGCGCGAATAGTGTTGAAAGATGATGCTCCTCCGTTTTACGTGAAGGTTGGCCACTTTTGGCATCAGCTTCGACAGTTTATTCCTAAACCACTGCAATGTTATAACTGCTAAAAGTGTGGAAATATGAAAGGCGTATACAAAAAGACTGCCGTTTGTCTCCGGTGCGCCAAGCCTCACTCCAAAAACAACTGTTATGCAACTGTTTTGATGTGTTCCAACTATCAAGGTTCCCACAGGGATTATTCTAATCATTGTCCTCGAATTAAAATGAAAATGCTTGCTGTCCTTAAGCAAACAGTTTGGGATAAATCAACTCACAGAGGCCGATCAATTCGTCCGACGAAGACGACGCCACCATCGATGATCCTCGCGAATATCTACGACAGCTCCGGGAGTAGCTTCTTCTTTTCAAGGAAGACCCCTACCTGCAGTTCCAAGAGCAGCGAACACCTGGATGCGATGGGTGAAAACTGGAAAATCTCTACGTACACAAGAACGGCCTCGTCTTAGGCGTTGCCGACCTATGCAAGAGCAGCAGCGTGTGTCCCCTCAAGTACAGCAAGCTGTTCCTTCGAATAAAGTGTAAAGTACGGATCGGCAAGTTATGTCACTGCTGCAATCTCAAATGGACGAAATGGTTGATGAACAACATGCACAACATCTGCCAGAAGGGCATGACAAGTACTGGACAGACTAAATCTGGTGCTTGCAGGGCTTGTCTAGAACCATGGCTCACCAGCATATACGTATATATAGGGGGTGCTTCAGCGAACACTTTCAATTTTTTTAAAGATTGCCTGTGGCAAATAGCACACTTCTAGTTCATGAGAGCGAGAGGGATAAATGACATGGGAAAGGCAGAAGGGGTAACCCCATAAAATTCTGGTTTGCTACTCTGCACTAGGGGAAGGGTATACCCTTCTAGTTAGTTTCTGAACAAAACGTCGTTTTATGCATTCAAGTACAAAAGTAACTGCAACGCTAATACATTTCTCCGCAAAGTTCGGGTAGTAATATCTTGAAACCGGTTTCATCATGAAAATTCCTTCCAAGTGCCTTGTAAACTCCCACGACTAGAATTTCTACCTTACAATATGGGCCATAAGGTAATTAGTTAAAAAGTTAATTAGTGAGTTTTTGTTAATTAGTCAATAATGCGTCCCGATATTTTTTTTTCAGTAGTGTCCGCCACTTCGAGTACACCATCTCAAGAACTTGAAGTGTGCCATCTGCGACAGGCAGTCTAGGAATTTTTGTAAGTGTTCGCAGAAACACCGTGTATATACACATACAGGGTGACTATTTTTAAGTTTTATGGTACTTAAAGGAATTGCCTGTTCCAGATAACACAATTCAAGTCCATAATTGAGCTGGATTACTCAGAAAGGCGGACATTAGTTGCATGAGAAATCCAAACAGATTTTATACTAATTAAAGCTAACTAAAAATTCCATAATTAACTTCTTAGTTGGTTACATTATGGCACATATTCGGATTTACGAATTGTGGCTGGTGAGTTTGCGAGGCGCATTCATTTGGAACGAAATTCTAAAATCACAAGTCTGGAGATATGTGCTATCAGACTCGCAGAAAGATACACCGGTGTTCCACTTACTTTTATGGCGATAACAATTATATGTACGCTCCAGGCGAATTTCTGCCGTCGGCGTCGTCGCCATGAAGTTCCGCATAAAGCCCAAGGGCGATAACTCCGTCCTCGCGCGTTGTGTGCTGCGTGTGCGAGTGAAAGCACGCGAGGGAAGCCGATGGTCGCGGCTCAATCCGGCGCGTGCGAAGAAGGCGGAGAGAAAACGCGCCGTCTTCCGTCGCGCGAAAGATGGAGGGAGGATGGGAGGGAAGGAGGGAACGGGGCGCGGGGTTGTGCTCCGGCAGCGACTGCGTATTCCAGGACCGGGTGCAAGGGAAACTGACGATCGCGGCTCAATCTCACGTGCTATAGGGAGGAAACTGTGGATGCAGCGCGTGAGAGACGGGGCTTACAATATTGTGGATAAGCAAGGGAAACTGACGATCGCGGCTCAATCTCGCGTGCTATAGGGAGGAAACTGTGGATGCAGCGCGTGAGAGACGGGGCTTACAATATTGTGGATAAGCAAGGGAAACTGACGATCGCGGCTCAATCTCGCGTGCTATAGGGAGGAAACTGTGGATGCAGCGCGTGAGAGACGGGGCTTACAATATTGTGGATAAGCAAGGGAAACTGACGATCGCGGCTCAATCTCGCGTGCTATAGGGAGGAAACTGTGGATGCAGCGCGTGAGAGACGGGGCTTACAATATTGTGGATAAGCAAGGGAAACTGACGATCGCGGCTCAATCTCGCGTGCTATAGGGAGGAAACTGTGGATGCAGCGCGTGAGAGACGGGGCTTACGATATTGTGGATAAGCAAGGGAAACTGACAACCGTTGGACCAATGAAGTTTATTCCTATCCTATCCAAGGGAAACTGACGATCGCGGCTCAATCTCGCGTGCTATAGGGAGGAAACTGTGGATGCAGCACGTGAGAGACGGGGGTTACAATTTTGTGGATAAGTTGAGCAATGAAATAAATAATTATTTATTATCTTTGAAAAATAGACATTGCATTGTATTTTCTGTACGAATGTGTATGCGACATGACCAAAAATGTGGGTGAACAAGTTCGTCCTACCATTTTTTCCTTGTGTGGTGTGTGTGTGCCTGTAATGTTCACGTTTTTTGTGGTCCGTAATCTGAGCCAAAGATCCATAAGTGGTCTCCATACAATCCATAGACACCACAGAAAAAAAATGTCTGTAAAACCTTCTGTCGACGGCTTGCGTGAACTTTTTGTGTGTGGCTAAAACTCCCTTAAGGGGAACTATCGTGGTGCGAAGCCATGTAAAGGGGCTCCTGATTTGCAAGTTTTGCGAGCTAAACGTTATTTATTCCTCTCCGGCCGTTAGATTACAGGGTAGCACCGCCTATTCCTAGCTGTTCTGGCACGTGGCGTCAAAGCAACGCTCACCTTCTTTGGTCGAGATATGCCTGCAGTCCTCGCGAGAGCAGCTGTGGAGAGTGGCAAGCGTCATCCAATCATCGCTCCAATGAGCGCATCCTTGCGTAACAGGGGGGCGCCTCTAGCATGCGAAGGGGGCAGAGATTCGGACTTAGTTGCGTGTCATGTGGCCTTCGTTCCCAGAGGCACCTCGACATTACTATATAGCCACGTTACTCGCCTTAGCTTATCCCTTACTGCATAGATTATATAGATTGGGTTTTCTCAAGCTCCTAAGCTAGCTTATCAGTTCGCACTCATCAACAAACCAAAAAATTGAGTTTTATTTTCAATTTTATTAAATAATTGCTGCATACATGTTCACAATGTTTTAGCATTACTGCGTCTGATATAAGACTGTAGCAATGTTTTGTCGGATTTGAAAGCTGAAAATTGATTTTTAAGGTGAGCCGAAAAATTGAGAATGACCACGCGTGACCTTGCTGATAGCATCGTGTGTGATGCTTCGCTTTATAAATTTGAAGTAGCCTTCCCCCTTGGCAAAGCAAGCTGCTGCGAAGCCAGCGCTAGCATAAACTTCTTTCGCCGCCTGTTGGCAGCTGCGGAAAGCCTATTAGAGGCTCGATGGCGCAACATTCGGACGACACACACAGAAGAGAAGCACACACCACAGAGCGCTAATCGAGCCTCTAATATGCTGTACCAACACGCGCCGCCTTCAACCTTGCGGAAAGCGGCCGTTCGGCGGCGCTTGCCGAGTGCGGGCCGCTCCTTCGGGACACGCGCCTGCCCTCCCAGTTTGTAATTGGGCTAGGAACAGTTAGTTCTACTTAATTAGTTCAAATTAAATCAGCTTAAAGCCGAACAAATTACTACATTATTCTCTGGTTTTTTAATGCTCTGTAGGAAGCGTATGTTTCTCATTGAGGCTCACACACCCCTTGCCTGGGCATCCGGTTAAGTCCAGCTTGCTGCCCTTCGTGAAGGCGCCGTAAGTATGGTCCCTGAAGCCTCGTGATAGAGCTTTACTACATTGAACACTTAAAATCAATTTTAAAAAATCATCACGCATCATTAGTACATTAAAGTAGCACCAGTGAATTTGGTGCTTGTGCCATTGAAAAGTTTGTCACTGGAAGGGCGTCTGAATAGCTCAACACCATGAGAGCACTTCTACAGGCCGTATTCTTTCGTTATCAAAGTCTGAAACATGACCAGCAAATTCAAAACATGCCATACACAGCATAAAAGTGCGCCAAGCAAGATCAGTAAGCTAGGGCAACAAAGTACGGGCAAAAAAAGAAATGAAAGAAAGTGGACAGGGGCTATTGATGTGGCTGTTCAAAGTCAGAGATTTGGTCATTTCGTAGAGGGACCTCGGCGCTCCTTATCGTGGCCACTTTTTTAGAACGACGGCGTTATTTCCGCCCACCAGGGCGGACTTATAACAACGCGTCGTCTCATGATCGCGCGCACTTAGAGAAGGGACGATTCGGCGCTCGTAAAAGATATCGATAGTTCTCGCTCAAATGACCAGAGCCATCCAACCTAATTTCATGCTTTTGAAGCCGTTTCAACTCGCCATCTTTCACCAGACAGCGAGTGGGACACGAGCGTGAGAGTGTAGTATGGAAACGGTGCTTTATCTCAGTTAAGTCAGCAAAACTTATCTGTGTAAAACGCACAAACTTAGTGCATCGCGCACCACGGCCGCGCCTAAAGCAACGCAGCTAAAGAAAAATAGGTTTGTGTACCTTACCTAAGAACAAGAAGGCTTGCCTGAACAACTCAAGTGCTGGGTTTACATAGGCGTAGGAACTTTCAGTCGCCTAACACAAACCGCTTGCTTTGAGGTGAGATTGCGATTCCTGATATACGTGAGTGACAGTGGTCCCTAATAAATGCCTAAGATTTCTTTGTCTAATATGTAAAACCAACATGTGGATGGCATACAGCATTTACATGTCAAGTATATTTCGTAGAAACTGTAGCAAATTCGATTAATTCCTCAGAAGGACGTGGTCCTCAGAAAAGCCGAAGAGCTTATGCGACCGCCCTTGGATACAGAAGGAAAGCATCTAGACCTGTGACCGTTAATGAGTACACAGTTATCAAAAGTACATCTAGCTGCTATAATGCTCCTGCCAACAAAGGTGGCTGCAGGCTTGCTATGCACACATCAAATACTTGACGGGTTTGGGTAGCGAGAACACGCGCGGTTTGCATCAAGACCTTCAAGGAAAGAAAGGCCGTCGACTATACAAAAGCTCAACTGTAACTCGACTGCACAATGCGAGGGGTTTTGAAGCACGTGCAAGTGACGACCTCTGCGATTCATTTGCATTTGCAAAGTCACCGGGAAACCCTACACTCACCTATGCCATATTATGAAGCAGCTATATCCACGAATCTTTTACATTGCTCCCTCGACAGCCTGTTGAACTTCGCCGCCACAAATCAGCTAACTCAATAGGCAGCACTTTCAAAAATTATATTTCGATAGATTAAGCTAGTTCGAACAATTGTTTGTTAGCACCCCCACCTTGAGGGTACTTCCTTCTAATAAGACACTCATTTAGGACACTGAATCGGCGTTTGGTGCTGTACTGTAGCAGTGGTTTGGTCAGGACCAGTACGCTGCTATAAAGCAGCAGCGAAGTTAGGATAAGTGCTGTAAATGCGTAAACTACTCAAAGGAAATACTCTCTCGACGCTTCTAATTGAAATATCTTGAAGCTCGACAAATCTTTTGCAGCATAATTTCTTGAAAATGTTGGCCATAGAGTTACACTGGTGTATGGCGGTGAAGTTCAACAGATTTTTAAAGCAGACATGTCCGAAAAACCTGTACGTGTTCCCACATAAGCGCGGCGCTCACGCCGTCCCGTCTGGGGTGACGCACAGCGATATCGGCAGCCGCTGCGCACCTGTGTTTATGTCAGTGTTTTAGATTTGCGTGAGGCGTGAAACGTTACTTTGATGCGTGATTCGTAAGGCCCCATGCGCATGCGTCACCTCTTTGCAGAGAGAGCGTGTCGAGAGATCGATGTTTTAGCTATGAATCGAACCAGAACAGAACTGCAAGCCCTGAACGTTTCTTTTTTTTTTCCACTTCAAAACAAAACCAAAAAAGAAAAAAAGAAATAACGGTTTCCTATTCAGGTTGGTCACTTTTTGTGGGGCTGTTTATTCATGCATTTCCTCCGCTTGGGGCTCAACCATGGGGTCTACGTCATATATAAATGCTCACGAGCTTGCAATCATTTTATAAGTGACTACACCGTTTTTGCTCTTTTACGTCATTGCGTGAGGAGGTAGGCGTGTTAATAATACGCTTATCAGCGTTTGAAACTGATGAGCGTCGAAGAGTTATGCGAGGGTGGGGGCGGGGGGGAGGGCCTGTTATCGGCTGTCGCATCTAAACGTCGACAAAAATTAAAAATAACGAAGGCCTTTACGCAAACCTGTGTGTCGATGGGCATTGTTCATGCTAGTCATGAGTATTTCTTTTATCGAGAACAAATGATTATTCAATTAGGTTAATTACCTAACCTTAATTAACTTTCCTAATAAATGAAGTGTCGATTATAAGGTAGCGGAGGTTATTAATTAATGATAGATAGCAGCCTTTAAAGCAACCTAGGCATTAAATGGTCCTGATTTCCGACGAAAAAAGAACACCACCGAATAAAAAATAGAATAAAGAAAAGAGAGAGACTGAGCTGCTGTTCTTTCAACTGTTCAAGTAAACCTACTAAATCTACATGACGGCGATAAATGTGCTTAATCTTTGTATTCAAGCGAAAGATGGGGAAAGTGGAAGAGAAGCACCCTTGCGGTTGGTCGGAAACGAACCCACTCTCCACATGATAAGAGTTACCCATCCTGTCGTTGCTCGGATGAGCAAATCTGTTTACAAACCGTGGACTCCCTACTGTACACCGTGTCATTCATGTTCAGTTGAACAGAACCGCAAGCAGGGCTATCGGATTTCAAGGAAAGTGACGACGCACAACACGCCCACCTACGGATGAAATGCTCGGCATATTTTCAACAGACAGTCGCGCACGCTCAAACGGTCCGGATACGTGTTTACCAGTTTTGTGGAGGACAATGGAACTGTGTGCGTGTGTGTGTGTGTTCGTGTGCTTCAAGGCTTCAAGATGGAGTATTGTGTGAGAGTGTTACAAAATATAAGCACTATATATTTTGAGGATTGGCATTACGAATTTTAAATATAGAAAAGAAAAGAATAGAAAAGAAAACGAAAAGAGAAAAGAGAAACGTCTTTCATAAAACGGACCATAGCGCCAACAGTGCAGTAAAGAATAACAGCATAACCTGGCTACCTATACATGAAATGGCTAGAATCAGAAAAGCAGGGCAAGGGCGAAATATGTGACTTCTCAATTCATTTTGACATACAGCATTGGTTCACTCATTCGCCAAAAAGCAGTGCACCTTAATACGTACAAAGAGTGACGGACGGAGCGCACAAACCGCCTGACTAGTTTCTGAAGTGGAGGAACAGTCATGAACAGCCTGGTTATCCAAAAGGAGCACGAGGCGCTACAACACCAGCCATTTTTCATGAAACTTCGGATAAATAAACTACGTGCTTCTAGCCAGAGAGAAAAAATAAACAAGAGAAAGGCGGGGAAGAATCCCAAACGAATAAAATGGCCCCAAGCTCCCACATTTCGAAACCAGACGTCACAAAGAAACCGCATTGCGCTTGATATTTCAGAAAAATGCAACAACTATGCGAACATAATGCATAGGCGCTTACAGGGGCTAGAAAGGAACTATTGGGAGAAATTTTACTTGAGCCACATAAAAGGCAGAGGGCTTGATGATAAAACGAATATCTGCAAGTAACAGCGCGACGAAGGACGAAAAAAAAAAGAGCATGACGGACACAGCTGAACGCCCTAGAAGTTCACAAAATAAAAACAAAAGCAAAGAGGAAAAGTTGCACAGGAGAGATCGATGGCACACAAAGAAATGTACTAGAACCTGAGAATAAACGTGCGCAAGGAGAAAATAGACAAGAAAACTGACGGAACACAACAGAGGGTATGACAACAGATCGATCAATGCAGGCGACAGGAGAGCACTGGGAAGGTCCAATAAAATACAGCGCGAGAAGTCTGCTCAGTGGGAATAAGAAAGAAAATCACAGCGAATATACTTTGCCTAATTCACGACTCCTACAGAAGCTCACGGACGGAGAACCTGCGGTAGCACTCGAAAGGAACCACGAGCGAATGCTTCGTCTAGAGAAGGAAGTTGTCTTTGGGTATGCATCGCCCGTTGCTAGACTAGTCGGCCGTTTTGTTTGATTTGGTTTATTCGTTTATTTACATCATCGAGGCGTTAGTGGCCCAGGAAGAAAGGGAGAAGTTCACTTCAAGGAAGCCTGAGCCCACCTGTACACGAAACCCAGTACAGAAGTTACATCAGTATACAAGCAATCAAATATAGCTATACAGGCAAAAAGTACGGCACAGTGTTAGCGTAAAACGAACATGTACAAAAAAGACGATTTTACAGCTTTTATCCAAAAGTGTTCATATAAAAAAATTCACCGATGACTACGAAACTCCCTAATGCGAAATTTGAGCGCCGCTCTAACGCCGCTCTTTTCAGTTCGCGTGCCAATATTTTGTATTGCGATTATTAGGCACACGGTTTATATTAGGAAGAAAACGCTGGTGCACAGCGTAGCTGGTGAGGACAATCTGCCTCGTGCGGCACATTGCAAACGGAGCGAAGTGTGGTGCGACTGCGCAAGGGTGTAAATAAAGCTTACGTCATAGACAACCGAGAACGTGGTTAGCTTCGTTAGTTAATATGTGGTCTGAAGGGACCACGTAAGTTTTGAGGTAGTTGGTACCTAAATACATGTAAGAACATGCGTTGAATATCACACAGTCATGAATAAAATACCGTGATGCTGAGTAAGAATAGCGTCTATGAAACGAAACTAGCGACTAGCGGTGTTTTTTTATCTTTTATTGACCTGAGCCATGTGGGGCATCAGTTTTCCACTGCACGTAGATCGAATTAAAGGACACTAGCGTAATTGAATTCTGGGGTTGTACGCATTTCATTTTGACATAATTGTTTCGTCATCACTCGCATATCAGATAGCGCTCGTAGATCTTCAGATATTTTTTTGGCCTCATGACCCCTGAACCTTTTAGGGGCTTTAATCAATATCACGCGTGCCTATTTGCCCATCTCTGCGTCGCACCACACCTGCGGAGCGGCAGTCGCTCGCTAGAACTTTTGCAACAGCCTACACAGAGCTGTGACCCCTAAACCGAGTTTCGCAGTGAGTTGCGACCACGGCGGATTCAGGCGAGGGGGACAGGGCGAGTCTTTAAGAGGAAGCTTTAGTTCTGGCCCAACTCCGACGCGGCCTATTCAAATACATGTAAAACGCAACAACCTTTTTCTGGGATAACTCCTGGACCGATTTTAATGAAATTTGTTGATTTTGAGAGAGACAGCTAAGTTCTAGTGACTGTTGAAAGCGGAATTTTGATTTAGGGCCTGAATTTTGTTAAAAAAATTTTCAACTATTCGACCACTTGAAAAAAGATAGAAGCACGAAGTTTGCAAATTCATAGCTCTGCATAAAGAAGAGATATCGCGGTTCTGTAAACGGCATCCATTAGACCATTCAAAGCGGACAAATTTGATATGTCATTTTACATCTTACGTGAAATTGTTACGTTGGTCACAAGGGTTCTGCAAAAGATGTATTTCCGTATTACTATTTTTTTTATATTCATGTGTTCATATCAATTTTGTCCGCTTTAGATTTACTATTAGATGCAATCCACAGAATTGTATCATCATTTTTGCTTGTTGAGTTACAGAGTTGTAAGCTTGATAGTCCCGTTTTTTGAAAATTTTCGATTTTTGCCGATTTTTAATAAAAAATTCACGACTAACTCAAAAATTCGAAACCAACAGTCACTAGATTTTAAGTTTTTCTTTTAAATGCAGCAAACCTCGTCAAATTTGGTGCAGCTGTTGGTTTCAAATTTTTGAGTTACGTCGTCAATAATTTATTAAAAATTGGCAAATATCGCAAATTTTTAGAAAACGAAACTATCAAGTTTACAACTCCGCAACTCAACAAGGAAAAATGATAATACAATTCTGAGAATCGCATCTAGTAGTACATCTAAAGCGGACAAAATTTATATGTCAAACATGAATATCTAAAAATTTCATAATATGGAAATACAGCTTTTGCAGAACTCTTGTATACAACATAACAAATTCACATAAGATGTAAAATGACACACCGAATTTGTCCGCTTTGAATGATCTAATGGATGCAGCTTAGAACACAGCGATATCTGTTCTTGATGCAGAGCTACGAATTTGTAAACTTCATGCTTTTATTTTTCTCAAACTGTCGAATATTTGAAGATGTTTTTAACGAAATGCAAGCCATAAAACAAAATTCCGCTTCCAACAGTCACTAGAATTTAACTTTCTCTTTCAAATGCAAAAATTTCATTAAAATTGGTCCAGGGGTTATCTCAGAAAAACGTTTTTGCTTTTTACATGTATTTGAATAGGCCGCGTCGGAGTTGGGCCCGAGCTAAAGCTCCCTCTTAAGTTAGGCGCTTATTCACCTCATAATTATATATACTAACAATGGCACCGACAACAGACACAAACAAAACCGTAGCGGCGGAGCGTTCCGCACGGATGAGGCGAACACCGCAAAATGGGGGAAACAGGCAAGAGGCTGATAATAGACAGATTTGGTTTAACGTACGCTGCTATAGCGTACGCTATACGCTATAGTATAGCATACGCTAAGCAGCGCACGTTTTTTACAGTTTTAGTTGGCATGCGAGATCTTCGGATCTCAGACAGCAGCGATAGGTGGCGCCCGTTCGAAACGAGAAGCGATCCCGAAAACACCACGTGGTTATGCATAATACTCTGCCGTCGAAGCGGCCTGAGACTACGCGAAAACCGCTTACACAGTCATTTGCTACTAACAAAGTGCATTTTACAAAAGCAACGCCAAATTCAATCGAAGCGGGCACCGGGACCGCCGCCATGTTTCACACAAACTCCGCAAACCACGCAAAGACGCTAACCCTAAATCTGAGAAATAGCGTGCGTACGCTACACGCTATGGGTCGTTTAGCATTCTGCGCATGCGCAGTGACGACCCGCTATTTTATAGCGCACGCAATTGTATAGCGTACGCTAAAGTAAAACTGTCTAAAGGCTCAGCTCAGCTAGCGTGGATCCGCGCTGGGACTCTGGCGAGGTCAGTCGCTCACAAAGCCAGCAGAGGGACGGTGGGAGGCCGTCTCCGTCGATGAGTTGAGTTGCAGCCAGTCGTAAGCTCGTCAGCCGAAAGACAGATCGCGAGAACTGCGTTTCTCCCTAGTTTGGAGAAGAAATCTCCCCAGTTCAAAGACAGGGGAAGGAGGGGTGCCTTGGCTGTGGCGTCGCGGCAAGGCAACCAAAGTGCTCTCTTTACACAACCTCCCCGCGAGCTCGCACGTAATTATCTCGTGATAACCACGCGTGATGGATGAATGGAATAACTTTACTGAAAGGTCCGGCGAGCTGCGCTCCGAAGATATCGGAGAGCGCGTGCGTCTTCAAAACCTCCAGGCGATCATCGTATATGGAAGTAAATTAAATTCCACTTGATGTTACAGAATGTCAGACCCCGTTTCACCTTCGCTCTGTTAGGGCTATATCTTATTCAATAACTGTTTAAAAGCAGAATAAAAGTGCATTTGAACGAAACATGTCTCAATGGTGACTGTAAACTTCTGAGCCTACAAGAAGATAAGACATTTCTTATGTGACTTCGCTCATCGTTCTGAGGCTAGAAAATCAATCGCCAGACAGTGCTAAACAACGTTGCATTGCACTGTTACGGACATGTGGACTGTTGCAGCAGTACGCTGCATCGCGTTCAAGTGAGCACAATTTTTTTTACTTTGATTTTAAATCTCCGTTCTCTTATTTACTTTCGTTCCGTTTATCTCCTCTACTCAGCACAAAGTAGCTCACTTGTATTCACACTGGCTAACCTGCCTCTATTTCTGTCTTTCTTCCTCCTTTTTCTAAAAGCATGCCTTGGTGCTACTACAGAAAGCAGAACATTCCATGTCGCATACCATACGCGTGAAGAAAGGGGGTTGACCGAGGTGGCCGATTTCTATTAGTCATATCATCAGAAGCCAACAAACACTGACACAAAGGACAACATAGGGGAAATTACTTGTGTTTAATAAATGAAATAAAGTAGCGATAAATAAATCGAAATTAAAGTGGATGAAAAAACAACTTGCTGCAGGTGGGAACCTAACCCACAACCTTCGCATTACGCGTGCGATGCTCTACCAATTGAGCTACCGCGGCGGCGTTTCCCCATCCTCTTTCTTGGGTATTTATGTGTGTAGAACCCTGGAAGTGTTAGCCAGCGCCACCACTCACAGACCTTGGCGGCGGAAGTGGAACGTCCTTTTTGCCGCAGGCGTCACGAGAACGTGATCTTTTTGGGTGAAGGCAACTGGTCAATAAACCCACACATGCTACCTGAAGGCATCAATATTGCCGGATTCGAGACCCTCGTTATGTAATAAACGATAAGAAAGAGGGTTACGAAAACGTGCTTGAAAACGTGCGAAAACGTGCAAGAAAACGTGCTTGTGCATGACGTGAAAACCATACCTTACCGTAATTTCCTCAATTCGGTTGCTTGCATACTCACAGCATTCCGTCTGTTCATCTTTATTGCCATTGCTTTATTGTCTTTATTGTCATTATCCTGCCTCTTCGAGATCAACTCCACGCTTATTGGCTCACGGTTTATTTCGAGCTCGAATTCGTTCTATCACTTCTTCGGCCCACATTTTCAGCTGGCGCGCAAGGGGAACAAAATTTTCACTTTTCAGCATGGATACCAATTCTGTTAAAATAAAAAAAGAATCGGTCTTCAACCGTGAATAGTAAGCTTTTTTATAAATGAAATAACCTTTGTGCCACTGAAGAAAAAAGATCTGTAGTAAAAATACGTCTTTCTGCATTTACTCCGTATATATATATATATATATATAAATATATATATATATATATATATATATATATGTACGACTATAATGGAAGAGAGAATAGTCTAGAGGAAGAATTCGAAATCCCACAGGTAACGCCGGAAGAAGTAAAGAAAGCCTTGGGAGCTGTGCAAAGAGGGAAGGTAGCTGGGGAGGATCAGGTAACAGTAGATTTGTTGAAGGTTGGTGGACAGATTGTTGTAGAGAAACTGGCCATCCTGTATACGCAATGCCTCATGACTTCGAGCGTACCGGAATCTTGGAAAAACGCTAACATAATCCTAATCCATAAGAAATGGGACGTCAAAGACTTGAAAAATTATAGGCCGATCAGCTTACTGTCCATTGCCTACAAAGTAATTACTAAGGTAATTGCAAATAAAATCAAGAACCCCTTACACTTCCGTCAACCAAAGGACCAGGCAGGATTCCGTAAAGGCTACTTAACAATAGACCATATTCACACTATCAATCAGGTGATAGAAAAATGTGTGGAATATAACCAACCTGTATATATAGCTTTCATTGATTACGAGAAAGCATTTGATTCAGTCAACACCTCAGCAGTCATGGAGGCATTGCGGAATCAGGGTGTAGACGAGCTGTATGTAAAAATACCGAAAGATATCTACAGCGGCTCCACAGCCACCGTAGTCCTCCATAAAGAAAGCAACAAGATCTCAATAAAGAAAGCCATCAGGCAGGGAGCTATGATCTCTCCAATGCAATTCACAGCGTATTTACAGGAGGTATTCAGAGACCTGAATTGGGAAGAATTGGGGATAAGAGTTAATGGAGAATACCTTAGTAACTGGCATTCGCTGATGATATTGCCTTGCTTAGAAACTCAGGGGACCAAACTGCAATGCATGCTCACTGACCTGGAGAGGCAAAGCCGAAGGGTGGGTCTAAAAATTAATCTGTAGAAAACTAATGTTTAACCGCCTTGGAAGAGAACAGTAGTTTACGATAGGTAGCGAGGCACTGGAAGTGATAAGGGAATACATCTACTTAGGACAGCTAGTGACTGCGGATCCGGATCATGAAACTGAAATAATCAGAAAATAAGAATGGGCTGGGGTGCGTTTGGCAGGCATTCTCAGATCATTGCTATTATCCCCCAAGAGAAAAGTGTATGATAGCTGTGTCTTACCAGTACTCACCTACAGGGCAGAAACCTGGAGGCTTACGAAAAGGGTTCTACTTATATTGAGGACGACACAACGAGCTATGGAAAAAAGAATGATAGGTGTAACGTTAAGGGATATGAAAAGATCAGATTGGGTGAGCGCACAAACGCGAGTTAATGATATCTTAGTTGAAATCAAGAAAAAAAAATGGGGCATGGGCAGGACACGTAATGAGGAGGGAAGATAACCGATGGTCATTAAGAATTACGGAATGGATTCCAAGGGAAGGGAAGCGTAGCAGAGGGCGGCAGAAAGTTGGGTGGGCGTAACCAGGCTAATGATATATATATATATATATATATATATATATATATATATATATATATATATATATATATATATATATATATATATATATGTTGCTGTTCAAACAGGAGGGAGCATACAGAAAATATACACACGTTTGAGGCCCGAGAAAACAGAGGCACAGAAAAAAAATCAAATGATACAGCCAACATTTCAGTTAACACGCTCGAACATTTTCGTAAATGTATTGACATATCTCCATTGTCAATAAAGTTTTTCGGTGATGCATTCCATCGTTTAATGGTCCCTGGAAAAAGAAAGCAATATTTGTATGTATCGTTCGATGCACGTAAATCCTCAATCATTTTGCCGTGGTTCTGGCTAGGGTTTGGAGCGAGAAACTGGATACTAGATGTCGCGATTTATTGATTTTGAGTTTATCATCATATATTGGATACAGGAACTTTAGTCTGTTTTGCTTGTCTCGACTGGAGGGATTCAAGATCGAGAGAACCTATAGCAGCTCCGAACGTTATGATTTCGCCCAATGCGATTGCATATATGAACCTGGCTGCGATTCGTTGTATTCCTTCCAATTTGACAATATTTTATTTTGTGTCTACTTTGTGTCTACAAAGTAGAAGCATATTCGAGGCGAGATCTGACTAATGTGGCATAATCTGCAAGCTTCCCCTGTCGGGGTGCTCCTTGAAGCTTGCGCCGATGATCCCATAATATACGAAGAACGCTATAGCGAAAATATTTTCAGTATGATCCTTCCAGCTCATATGTTCTGTTAGCGTTACACCGAGGTATTTATAAGTAGAAACATTATTGAGCACAGTAAAGCCAATAGAATAGGGAAAGTGTAACACTCACTGACTGTTGCTTATCTTCATCACGCAGCACCTTATTAATGTTTAGGGGCATTCTCCACTCTTCACACCAGCTGAGAACACAACTAAGGTAATTTTTGAGACTAATTTGATCCCTTTCTGATTTGACAACTGTATGCAATACACAATCATCCACGAAAAGTTTCATTTTCACGTCAAGCTCAAGGACGCTTGCAGTGTCACTGACAAAAGTCAAGAACAACACTGGCCCAAACCTTTGAGCTCAAGAGCACAAGGGCATCAAGGCAGCACTGGTGTGTTTAAAACAGCAATAGCGATAACGCATCTGAGGAGCAGCGGCCACCGTTGTAGTTGTGGCCTGAACCCATATCGTCTGCCCACGAGGGAAATCGGCCAGATTGAAGGCAATAAAAAGTACATCCAACAAAGAAAAAAAGAATATATATATATATATATATATATATATATATATATATATATATATATATATATATATATATATATATATATGACAGCAATGAAGAAGACGAAACTTTAAGCATCAACAACTTTCCATATGGCTTCCACAAGCACACGGGATGACGACGATGATGATGATGATGATGACGATGACGACGATGGGTGTTCAAGCTGGTGAGCTAGGTCACCCACTGCTCTGGTATGGAGTAGGAGCTAGGCGGAATGTCGGTGTTTTGGTCGTATTCCAATACTATGTGGCTGGTACAGGGGGTTTAGCGTGTGGCAGAATTTGCAGTGGTGTTCGTAAAGTGTGGGGTAAAAGAGATGGTTGTTCGTGCCACGTGAGGAAGCGTTGGTTTGTAGTTGTCTTTAAATTACCGCATCCTTCTCCGATATTTTCAGGTGTGGTGAGATAAAGACTCTTCTTCCCAGCGTGTGGTGTGCGAGTACATGTGTATCCGCGCTGTTCAGGTTCGTCTGCAGGGACCGCTTCTCTGTCTCCTAGCGGGTCTGCCCGTGGAGAACGTTCTCGGGCTGCAGCTGCCTCGTTGCCTGCTAGGGACGAGTGTGCCGGTGTCCAGAATATATGTACAGTTCGGGTAAGTGGTTGGTGCGTTAGAGGATGCGTAAGGCGGCTGTCGATATTTTGCCTATCGTGTAATTTCGGCGTGCTGTTTGCGTCTCTGTCACAATCAAAACAAAATATTATGCAGATTTCATGCACTCTATAGGAATCGATGTAGTAGGGAGCATTTACAAGTAGTCGCTATCGCACATCATTTGAGATTGCGCAAAGCACTCCCAGGTAGGCCAAAGTATTTGTGCAATGCCAGCAGTTTTGTATGTGACGCGAGTGTGTGCATGGCGACAGCCACAAGACAACGACAACGGTGGCGTCCATGGTATGATGTCAACGGCGTGATTCCTACTCTGACGATTTGATGTGAGTTTACCACCGCTTGCCGATTGTTGGATTACACATAGGTACTGAATGGGCGTATGCGAGAGAAGTACACATTGTTTGCTATCTGTGACTAAGTGTAATACAATTTTACGTATCTATGTCTATGTCAAGGGATCTATGTTAAAAGGGGGATTGTATTTGCACTCCGGCGAAGAAACGTGAAAACCTGTTCGACCTGGGCCGATCATGAAGGTGCATGTCGCATAGCTTCTACGCAGAGCTGGCTGGTACGAGGAACGAAGTCGGGAATGTGGGCCAATCTTTAAGGCGGTGCAGTCTAACACAGTGTCTCAAAGCACGAGCTGTCGCAAGGGAAAAATGCGACAAACCTGCACGCGACGCACACGCGAAACGTTTCAAAGACTTAGTGGGCCTTTGCATTAGAGAAGTGCTCGTGTGGTCTAATGGTTAGATCATCGGCCTTCTGTGCTCAAAGACAGAGGTTCAGTCGCACATTTCTTTTCATAGAAGAGGTCCGGCACGAGTCGGAGAGGAACATGCCAACCTACCCCAAAGTGTCTGGAATGGGGCAAACAATGCTTCGCATTAAAAAATAATGCAATGTACTCCATGGTCGGCACCCCTACAAGCATAACCTTCCAGACGCTCATTGAACTTATCCAGAGCGTCTATAAGTGACTTGTGGCTATTACCTAACTGACACGCACAAAGAGGTAATACTAGATTACAGTAGCAAAGCAGAAGAATGAATAAAAATTGTCACACTCCCTTAAATTATGATCAAGTTAAAAAAGCACATGACGTATTTTCATGTTGTTTCCGTGGTGAACGTTGGCCGACCCCCCTCTCGTTGGAACGTGCTAAATTGAATTTTTTCTCTGTTTTGTTTGTCATATATTAATGAACAAGTCAAAAGGCGTAGCGGTCACCAACGAATGGCAACAACTCGTATTTTTCAAAATTTCTCCGAAAGCAAAAACAACTAAGGCTGCTATAGAGCGAAGTTGCCATCGGGATGGCTGTCTACTAAGGACACCCTTTTCTTCTTTTGTGCTGCGTGTGTCTGTATAGACCCATTGAGCGTGCGCTGTGTTGCTGTCTAAAGCATCTCTTGCGTAGCCTGGAAATGCTGCGAGCAGATAACTGCATCAATATGACAGTATGACAGATGGCCTCTGCCTTCTTGTGCTGCGGCATTCAAGAAGTGGATCAGCGCTGAATCCACAAGAGAAATGGGTGCTTTACCCCAGTGTCTGAGGGTCGACAGCACTGAGACCATCTGGCGTTGAAAAGGAAGAGTGTTTACTGCCCAGTAATAGTAGGCATATAGAAAAGCAGGTGCTTATGAGCAGGCTGTTTGGAGATAATTCCAGTGCACCAGGTCAGGATGGGAGCAGGCACGATCGATACGCGTGCGTGCGCGCCTGCGCTGACGTCAGTTGCGCCCTATGTTCAAAACGCTTTGCGCTGAACATGAAGACGAAATTGGAAGCCGAAAATAATCGAGGCCCCGCTGACGACGAATTGGTGCGCGGGGCAGCAGTCGAATGTGGCACGGAGAAATGAAACAAAAAAGTGAAAGACTGGATGGAAAATTTTCGTATCTGCAGCAGGTATCATACAGTCTGCTAAACGACTTGACACTGGCTTCTTGCCTGATCTTATCCATGCAAAAATAATGAGTAAGATTATCATTTTAGCTCCTGATAGGAAGTCATGTTTGCATGACTTCCATGTAGGCGCACGAACGCTAACGCTTTAGCGTTTTTGCGACATATTGTCTGTCTTCTTTATTTACCCCGAATGAGTGAACTACGACGCCTGTAGCCGATACGTACGTACATGCGTTCGGTGTATCGATAATAATTTGCTGATATTTGTGAGCATGTTAATGATTCAACACTTGTTCGAGTGGAATATAAGGGCAATCCCCTTCATCGCTGAATTAAGACACGATTATTAGCTAGCTATTGGTATAGTTATTGGTAGCAATTACAAATGTGTTTTCTCGATAGATTATTTATATGGTGATCAAAGTGCTAATTATTGTCGTGTTTTCCGTGCACCCGCTGGCAGTCACACACGCAGGGCAGCGATCGACAGCTTTGTTTAATTTTTATTAAGGTGTTTATTAATGAGAATCAAGGTAGCCCGGCTTTCTCGTGTGGCTGAAAGCCACCTGACCTGACGTGGTGGCTCAGCGGCTATGGCAATGTCCCGCTGATCACGAGGTCGCGGGTTCGATTTCTGCCGTGGAGACCACATGCCGACGAGGGCGGAGCGGTAAAAATTGTTGCGTGCCGGGCTTTGGGTGAGCTTCGAAGAGAATCAGAAGCCCTCCTCTACGGTGTCACTCGCAACCAACTGCGCAGTTTTGGGACACCATAATTTAATTATGAGCGCCTTTAGGTTCTGCATCCCCGGAATTAGAAAAATATGGCTGCCTTATATTCACTTTA